>NC_083581.1:4137536-4140036 GCF_027579695.1 Neoarius graeffei
CAGTTCTGTCTGTCTGTCTACGTGTCTATTGGACTATCTATCTATCTATCTATCTATCTATCTATCTATCTATCTATCTATCTATCTAAAGCGGCTAGAGATAATGATATTATATATATATATATATATATATATATATATATATATATATATATATATATATATATATATATATATGTCTATCTATGTGTCTGTCTGTCCCAGAGGAGGTCTGAACTTCAGGAGCTCCAGTAATTATTAACCCCAGTCTTTAATTGAATGATTTGATCTCAGATTGTTCTGTCGGCTCTCATCGCTTCTTCTTCACGTCGAACAAAGTGAGAATTTGAATTATGGAAATGAAAAAAATATATTTATCCCTCCATTAGACTGTTAGACCATTCGATGTCCTTCCTCCTTTTCAGAGAGAGAGAGAGAGAGAGAGAGAGGGAGGGGGAATATGGGCGAATGAGTAATTACGACAAATCAATGGCAAATTAAAGCCTTCTAAAACTTTATCAGCTTTTCATTTCAAAATTGAAGGTGATAAAGAGCCATTGGAGACAGAACCCAGAACTCTCTGGAGGGAGAGATGTAATTGTAATTACGCTCCTTTTCTTTCACTTGTTCATTCATAATTAATTAATTTCTCATAAAACCCAGGAGAAAAGAACAATGTGCGACAGTTTTTTTTCCCTTTCCCCTATCCTTTCTTCCTCCCCTCCACCGTCATTCTGTTCTCTCCTTCCTTTGAAGGCAAAGAGCAGATATTGGGGACCTGCCTTATGAGCGAGGAGGACTCATTTCCATAGTTTTTTCGGAGGCCTCTTTAGTGCCAGTCGCCTCGGGGCTTCAATAATAAAGACTGTTTTTGCAGGAGGGAGGTGTTTCCTCTCACCAGGGGAGTGGTGAAGACCTCGAATCTCTCACAGGAGAGAGAGAGAGAGAGAGAGAGAGAGAGAGGTGTATTGTGTAAAAGAGTGAGATAAAATTTCTTTTACATTTGCTGTTTTTGACTGAAATTGCTATCCAGAGCAGACTGTAACCATAACGACACTCTGACCAGATCAGTCCGAGTCAATATCGATTAACTATCAGCACTCTGGATAGCGGCTTCCGTTAAAAAAGGGATTATAAAAGAGTGACTTGGTTTGTTTTTACACTCACTCAGTTTTTTTGTTTCTTTTTTTTCCACTGAAATCACTATCAGAAGTGTACAGCAGTGTATAAGGGCCACTTTGGGTAAAAAAAATAAATTAAAATAAAAATACGGAGCTGAAGGAGGGCTAATATTCCAAGAAGAAAACTCAGAATTTCTGAAATTAACCTCATAAATTCATGAGAAAAAACCTCCTCACACATTATTTGAGATTGTTAACTCATAAATTTGCGAGGAAAAAATTTCAGATATAGTTTTAGACAACAATCACATGCTTCCCGGCTTCCTGGTTGCAGTGCATTCTGGGAAATATTTTCCAAAATCTATTAGCACTGTATTCTTACATGATCAAGGAGGAAAGATTGTATTTCTTGTAACTCTCAGTTCAGTGATGTGTCTGTGGTGTGATGATATTGATCCAAACTTGCAAAAGCATTCTGGTTCCTTGATTAAAAACCCACCATTTTCTGATTTCCTTTTTTTAAATAAAAATCTGTGACTCTTTAATCTTGGAATTTCTGAGTTTGTTCTCACGGATTTTAGTCTTTAATCTCAGAAATCCTGAGTTATTTTCTCAGAATGTTGCCCCCTCTCTCAGCTCCATAATGCACAAAGCCACCATTTTTCCCTTTTTTTTTCTCGTAAATTTGGGACTTTTTAATCTCGTAATTTTTTTAGCTTTTTTGTCACAAATTTATAACAGAGAACTTTGGATCATAGCACAGATGTCACGGCTGAGCTGAGAGTTATAGGAAAAACAGTCTTTCCTCCTTGATCATGCAATATAAAAGAATAAAACACTAAGAGATTTTCAAATGCATTTCCCAGAATGCACTGCAGCCGGGAAGCTGGGAAGCACATGATTGTTTTGGGGTTGTTGTTTTTTTCAGAGAATATCGGAGTTTTTTTTTTTCTCGTAAATTTGCAACTTTTTAACCTCATAATTTCTGAGTTTCTTTCTCACAAATTTATGACTTTATAATCTCAGAGAATAATCTGAGTTTTTCTGACTTTAATGTCAGAAATTTTCAGTTTTCTCTCGGCATACGACTAGGAATTGTTTACGGACAAATTTCTTACTGACAAAAGAGAAGAGACGTGATAAAGCAGCAGGGCGCTTTTTAATGCAGCAAATGCTCACTTCTGTTATCACACACACACAGAGGATCTGTCTGTCACCTCAGTCTGTACATGCACGTGTCTGTTTCAGGTGTGATGCTGATATCAAACTGTCACACTGCGGACAGAGAACACGCTCCAGCCATCCTTAATACTTGACATGACATGTCTTAACTCATTCTGGCATCTCAGTTGTGTGTGTGTGTGTGTGTGTGTGTGTGTGTGTGTGTGTGTGTGTGTGTG
>NC_083581.1:4142536-4292536 GCF_027579695.1 Neoarius graeffei
CTGAAGGCCTCGGTCACATTGACTAATGTTAATGTTCATGAGTCCACTATCAGGAGAACACTGAACAACAATGGTGTGCATGGCAGGGTTGCAAGGAGAAAGCCACTGCTCTCCAAAAAGAACATTGCTGCTCATCTGCAGTTTGCTAAAGGTCATGTGGACAAGCCAGAAGGCTATTGGAAAAATGTTTTGTGGGCGGATGAGACCAAAATAGAACTTTTTGGTTTAAATGAGAAGCGTCATGATTGGAGAAAGGAAAACACTGCATTTCAGCATAAGAACCTTATCCCATCTGTGAAACATGGTGGTGGTAGTGTCATGGTTTGGGCCTGTTTTGCTGCATCTGGGCCAGAACGGCTTGCCATCATTGATGGAACAATTAATTCTGAATTATACCAGTGAATTCTAAAGGAAACTGTTGGGACATCTGTCCATGAGCCGAATCTCAAGAGAAGGTGGGTCATGCAGCAAGACAACGACCCTAAGCACACAAGTCATTCTACCAAAGAATGGTTAAAGAAGAATAAAGTGAATGTTTTGGAATGGCCAAGTCAAAGTCCTGACCTTAATCCAATGGAAATGCTGTGGAAGGACCTGAAGCGAGCAGTTCATGTGAGGAAACCCACCAACATCCCAGAGTTGAAGCTGTTCTGTACGGAGGAACGGGCTAAAATTCCTCCAAGCCAGTGTGCAGGACTGATCAACAGTTACCGCAAATGTTTAGTTGCAGTTATTGCTGCACAAGGGGGTCACACCAGATGCTGAAAGCAAAGGGTCACATACTTTTGCCACTCACAGATATGTAATATTGGATCATTTTCCTCAATAAATAAATGACCAAGTATAATATTTTTGTCTCATTTGTTTAACAGGGTTCTCTTTATATACTTTTAGGACTTGTGTGAAAATCTGATGTTGTTTTAGGTCATATTTATGCAGAAATATAGAAAATTCTAAAGGGTTCACAAACTTTCAAGCACCACTGTAATCTACCTACACATCCAACCATTTATAAAACCGCCCATCCATCCATCCATCCATCCATCCATCCATCCATCCATCCATCAATCTGTCCAACAAATAATCCACCTACACATCCAACCATAGTTAAAACTGCCCATCCATCCATCCATCCATCCATCCATCCATCTCTCTATCCATCCAACAAATAATCTACCTACACATCTAATCATTGATAAAACTGCCTATCCATCCATCCAACAAATAATCCACCTACACCTCCAACCATAGTTAAAACTGCCCATCCATCCATCCATCCCTCCATCCATCCAACAAATCATCCACCTACACATCCAAACATAGTTAAAACTGCCAATCCATCCATCCATCCATCATATAATCCACCTACACATCCAAACATCCATCCATCTCTCCAATAATCCACTGGCACAACAAATATTTATTTACTTGCCTATCCAGCCATTTATTCATCCATCCATTACCCCACCCACCCAGAAATCTACCTACTTATCCATTCATGCATCCTGTCCACAGATCCATCCATTCTATCCATACATTTTATCTATCTACCTATCTATCTATTCATCCATGCCACCCACCCAAACATCAATCCATTTATCTGTACATCCATTAATGTACCCACTTACAATGTTCCCATATTCCCTGCCAAACTTCCATCTTTCCTATGCACCCATCTATCCATCCATCCATCCATCCATTTAGATCATATCTATCTATCTATCTATCTATCTATCTATCTATCTATCTATCTATCTATCTATCTATCTATCTATCTATCTATCTATTTTGTAGTATTTTATATATTTCAGAATTTTCTAAATTTCAAAAGTTGTGTTTTATGTTTTATTATGTTGCTCTGTGTGTGTGTGTGTGTGTGTGTGTGTGTGTGTGTGTGTGTGTGTGTGTGTGTGTGTGTAAGGGAATAGTGTGATGTAGTAATGATGTGTGCAGCCTGACATGCTCTTCATTACTGCGTTCGATCTCATTTCCAAATCGTTTAGCAGCGTTTGCTTTTGTAATTGGGAAGTCATTACACCGCCTGTTCACGTCACAAAAGCAGCATGCGAAGCAAACACAAAATTAATTCACATCTATCAATTTTCCATGAAATCTAGCAAGAGGCCAACACACAGGATTCATTAAATCCTAATTACGCAATTACGACAATGACGCCGACTTTAAGTGGGCTTTAATTCATCACAAGAACAGCGAATGAATCCAAATAGACCGATTGTTATTTACCAGGGAAAAAAACAATCACGGCGCAGCAGGGAGGCCATGTTGTCTATAATAATGTCAGAGATGTTTAGGCAGAGAGAGAGAAGACATGCTGTCATGAACGACGATGCTCACTTTGTGTTAAAGACAGAAACATTGGTGCTTATGGAGATTTTCCGCATCAGAGCATCATTCCAAACATGGGAATGTTTCCCTTTTACCCAAAATGCAATCTGAAACAAATCGGTTTTGATCGGTGAATTCCTGAGAAGGACAAGTAGTGGAAACCCAATCACAGGACCGGGAGCAGCTGTGTGTTTGTGTGTGTTTGTGTGTGTGTAGGTATTGGGGGATCTCATGGCCTCTGAGCTGTGGTAGTCGTTCTCCCTGAGAGGGCCCTGGAGATCCTCAGTGTAAAAGGAAGCCAGTCTTGGGGAACGGAACAGGAGGGATGGCAGGAGGATGTCTCTGGTTCCACGCCATTTAGTGCAGGACAAAAAGACTCCATCTCATTTAACAGCTCACGCAGCAGGGGCAATTACACCAGCTTTAATTGGCTGAGGATTTTAATTGCCCAATAGGGGAGCAGCTTGCCAATCGCTCCCTCCCTCTCTGCACCTGAATGGAGAAGAGGCAGGAAATGGATCGTTTGGACTTCCTGCCATGTGTTCAGACACTTGTTTTTTTACTGCTGAGATGGACCTTTAGGACATTTGGTAACACTTTAGAGCGATTAATGGGAATGTTCCCAGGACTCCATGAGACTGTGTAAGCATTTTAGTGGAACTGATATAAACTTTCAGACAGACTGCTGTTGTCAAATTTGGTGTCAAGTTCACATCACAACTGAGTCAAATGACATTTTTGAAGAAAGTAATAAATGTTGTGGACATTTGAATAGAAACCTGATGTGTTCTTCCCCTCAGGGGGGTTCTTCTGGGCTGGTGAGAACCCTGTGACATCTTTTCAGTCCACCTCCAGGTAAACTAGTGCATTTGGATTGCACTGAGAAAGTGATTCGACTCTGAATCAACTCTGAATCAACCAAGCATGCTGGATTTTCACATCGTCCATTTGAACAGAACCCTGGTGTGTTCTCCCTGGTGTGTGAATACAGTTCTTTTGGGCCAGTGAGAACCTGCAATGCCATTTTGGCCCAGTTCGAAGTGAACCTCAGCATGGTTTGATTACTGTAATAAAGTGATTTGACTGTGAATCAACTCTGAATCAAGCACTGCATATTTTTAGGATGGTTTCGCATGGTCCATTTGAACAGAACCCTGACCTGTTCTCCAGCTCAGTGGGGTTCTTTTGGGCTGCTGAGAACCCTGAGGGATCATCTCACTTCCAAGTGAACTCTAGATTGGATTGATTGCAGGAATAAAGTGATTTGACTCTGAATCGACTCTGAATCAACCAAACATGCTGGATTTTCACATCGTCCATTTGAACAGAACCCTGGTGTGTTCTCCCTGGTGTGTGAATGCAGTTCTTTTGGGTCGGTGAGAACCTACAATGCCATTTCGGTCCAGTTCCAAGTGAACTCTAGCATGGTTTGATTACAGTAAGAAAGTGGTTTGACTCTGAATCAACTCGACTGCAGGATGTGAATCAAACATGCAGTATTTTTCAAGATACTTTCACATGATCCATGTGAACAGAACCTTGATGTGTTCTCTGTCTCTTTTGGGCTGGTGAGATCCCTCAGACATCTTGTGCCACTTCCAAGTGAACTCTACATTGGATTGATTGCATTAAGAAAGCAGCTTGACTCTGAATCAACTCTGAATCAAACACACCATATTTTTAAGATGCTTTCACTTATTCCATATGAACAGAACCCTGACCTGTTCTCCAGCTCAGTTTGGGCTGCTGAGAACCCTGAGGGATCATCTCACATCCAAGTGAACTCTAGATTGGATTGATTGCAGGAACAAAGCGATTTGACTCTGAATCAACACCTCATATTTTTTAGGATGCTTTCACATAGTCCATTCGAACAGAACCCTGAGTTGTTCTCCCACTCTGTTAGCCCTTTTCCACCAACGCAGTCCCGGTGTCAGTGCCTAATCTAGAACTGGTTCCACACATTTAAAAAAAAAAAGACTGGCACCAAAAAACTCTGGTCCCAAATTTGGAATCAGTGGCTATGGGAGGGGCTTCCTGAAGAAATTCATCGCCTACCAGTCGACTGGAACACAATCATCGTCTGTTTTGAATGATGTTCACAGTCCTGACACACAAGCAACCTTCAAATGCAAGATGTAAAAACTTTAAAAGTACATTTATAAAATGCAAGCAAAGCAGATGAGTTCTGTCCACCAGGATTTTTTTCCTCCAGATGTTTCCCCGGTAACGTTCCAACAGAAATAACCCCTACCTCCGCTACGTAGCATTCACTTCTCAAGTCTGTCGAAACTGGCTCTGCACCGGAACTGACACAGGCACCGTCCTGGTGGAAAAGTGGTTAGTTTGGGTGTTTTGTGTGGGCTGGTGAACTCGAATCAATCGCAGTAAGAAAATGATTCGATTCTGAATCGACTCACCTGAGGCAAGTGAATCAAACATGCCATGTGTTTTGGGTTGCAGTGTATATTTTGTTGTAGCTGTAATTAGCCGAACTGAGTCACGGCACAGCGCTGTAGTGCTGCAGAAACGCCGTGTGTCCTGGAGATTTGAGTGCGTGAAAGTGTTTTAGGAGGACGTTTATGTCTCAGAGAATTATTTATTTGCCTTTTGCTTTATTTGTGCAACTGTCAGAGCTGCTGTTAGGGGAATTTAATCAACACCTTCTGACCAATCACAATCCGGGACTCAAGAGTGCTGTGCGATAGATAGACAGATAGACAGATAGATAGATAGATAGATAGATAGATAGATAGATAGATAGATAGATAGATAGATAGATAGATAGATAGATAGATAATTCATATTTTATTAACACTATAAATGCCTTGTTGTTTTGGTGATTTGGTCCCAGGGGTACACAAACTTTTGCACTCATGTAATGATGCTGTGTTTTGAGACCCAGGAGGAAGAGGAGGCCGGCCTTCACCCATCCATGTGCTTTCCTGCTGCAGTATGAGCAGAGAAGGAAGTGGTGTGTGTGTGTGTGTGTGTGTGTGTGTGTGTGTGTGTGTGTGTGTGTGTGTGTGTGTGTGTTCCTCCAGCCACCATCCACAACTCACAATGGATGAGGAAGGAAGGAGAGCCTGGTGCTGTCCTTTACAACGGAGGTACATCAGAGCCCAGATCCCAGGTCGGCTTTTTTTGTTTTGTTTTTAAACACACACACACACACACACGCACACACACATGTGCACACAGTACAGCATTTACTGTACTGTCCCACTGTGTGTGTGTGTGTGTGTGTGTGTGTGTGTGTGTGTGTGTGTGTGTGTGTGTTCATGCCACTGTCACTCATGCCCTTTGCCCCGGCGGAATTTTAGCTGTCAGCTCTTTTCACTAACCCGTATATCACACACACACACACACACACACACACACACACACACACACACTTATCTCAAGGACGACCCACTAACCCTGCAGATGAATCTTCTCCTTTTTTCCCACAATGCCTTTTGTTTGTACCAGCACTTTGATAAGCATCAAGCCAAATGAAATCAGGAAACGAGGAGATGATTTACAGTGAGACCCGCGATACGATATGGGACCTGAGAAGGGACACGAGGGCCGAAAAACCCTGACGAGTCAGCAGAGGAGATAACGCCTGACCCAAAACACATCTTCGCACCACCACACACTCATAGGACGACTAGATCCTGGACAACATGTGCAAAATTAAGGAATAAAATGTAGCACAATGTGTCGTGCTGTTAGAGGATAATAATCAGCGTGATGATGCAGAGTTACAGTTACCATAGCGACACTTCATCACCAAGTGTTCAGTGAACACAAATTAGTTTTTTTTTAAAGAAAAATACACGTTGTACTTTTTTCAATCATTTAAATCTGATGGAACGTCACGTTAAAAAAAAGACAAGCAAAAAAAAAGTCACAAGAAACAGCAAAAAAAAAAGTTTGAACTTTTCCTCTGGCACTGGAGACGTAAGCATTTCCTGACGGAAAACATCATTACACCATTTTTTAAGCTGTTTATTATTTCATCCAGCCGACAGGTGACTGTGTTGTCCATCATCCGTCCAGTGTCGTCCACATTTCATGAAAATCACTTCCATCCATCAGTTCTTCACCTATTTTGATTCTTTCCAGCATGAAGGTAGGGGTACCTAGAGTGCATATAACTTCTACCCAGATTTCCTTAATTACAATTATTAATGAAGTTATAGACTAATTAAGCATTAATGCCTTAAGTAGTTCCACAAAAATCGCTTCTTCTCAGTCAATTCCTCACTGTTTTGGATTTTTTCTGGTAAACAGGTCGGTATTCCTAGGGTGGATATCGCTTCTATATATAGCTTGTATATAGTGTATATACCATAGCTTGCAACATTTATTGCGCCCACTTTAGATCGTTTCTTCTGGACCAGACAGGGCCGGAGTGAGCTACACCGTCACTGACGGTCTCGTTTATTCTTACTGGAGCATCTGCTGTACACACCCCTGCGAACGAGCTGTTGCTATAGAAATTATATTTCTTTATTATAAACCTGCGCTCCTGTCAGAGCTGCCGTTCTCGAAAGTATCATTCATCAACACCTTTCCTTCTGACCAATCACAATCCAGAACTCGAATCCAGAGCAGCGCTGCGGTGTGAATGTTAACGGATTATTAATCCAGATGTTGTTGAAAGACACGTATAAGACTTTTGTCCAATAGGAAAAGAATAAAATGGTCTGTGTTGTAAGCACACGGGTCATTCTAGAATTCGGGGTACATTTCGCATTTTGTGTGTCCGAGATAAACCTTTTTTTATTTTCCAGAAAATAAATCTTTATTGAATCAGTTTTGGCGGCACGGTGGCGTAGTGGTTAGCGCTTTCACCTCACAGCAAGAAGGTCCGGGTTCGAGCCCCGTGGCTGACGAGGGCCTTTCTGTGTGGAGTTTGCATGTTCTCCCCGTGTCCGCGTGGGTTTCCTCTGGGTGCTCTGGTTTCCCCCACAGTCCAAAGACATGCAGGTTAGGTTAACTGGTGACTCTAAATTGACCGTAGGTGTGAATGTGAGTGTGAATGGTTGTCTGTGTCTATGTGTCAGCCCTGTGATGACCTGGCGACTTGTCCAGGGTGTACCCTGCCTTTCACCCGTAGTCAGCTGGGATAGGCTCCAGCTTGCCTGCAACCCTGCAGAACAGGATAAAGCGGCTACAGATAATGAGATGAGATGAGATGAAGTTGTAAAATGAATAGAAAATATAGTCAAGACATTTTTCTGGCCATTTTGAGCATTTAATCGACCCCACAAATGTGATGCTCCAGAAACTCAATCTGCTCAAAGGAAGGTCAGTTTTATAGCTTCTCTAAAGAGCTCAACTGTTTTCAGCTGTGCTAACATGATTGTACAAGGGTTTTCTAATCATCCATTAGCCTTCTGAGGCAATGAGCAAACACATTGTACCATTAGAACACTGGAGTGAGAGTTGCTGGAAATGGGCCTCTATATACCTATGGAGATATTGCACCAAAAACCACACATTTGCAGCTAGAATAGTCATTTACCACATTAGCAATGTATAGAGTGGGTTTCTGATTAGTTTAAAGTGATCTGCATTGAAAAGAACAGTGCTTTTCTTTCAAAAATAAGGACATTTCAAAGTGACCCCAAACTTTTGAACGGTAGTGTAAATGTATAAAAGGTGCTAGATAATTCAAGTTGAATCCTCTAATTATTATTATTATTATCTTTTTTCTTTGTTTTGATTCTGACACTATAAAATACTTTGAGCTGCATTTTAACTGTATGAAAAGTACTCTACAAATAAAGCTGTTTACTGCTGTTGATTGTTGTTTTTACTATTTTATTTTTTACCATGGGCGGCACGGTGGTGTAGTGGTTAGCGCTGTCGCCTCACAGCAAGAAGGTCCGGGTTCGAGCCCTGTGGCCGGCGAGGGCCTTTCTGTGCGGAGTTTGCATGTTCTCCCCGTGTCCGCGTGGGTTTCCTCCGGGTGTTCCGGTTTCCCCCACAGTCCAAAGACATGCAGGTTAGGTTAACTGGTGACTCTAAATTGAGCGTAGGTGTGAATGTGAGTGTGAATGGTTGTCTGTGTCTATGTGTCAGCCCTGTGATGACCTGGCGACTTGTCCAGGGTGTACCCCGCCTTTCGCCCGTAGTCAGCTGGGATAGGCTCCAGCTTGCCTGCGACCTTGTAGAAGGATAAAGCAGCTAGAGATAATGAGATGAGATGAATCAGTTTTGATTGGACAATAATGCAAATTATGACAAACTTTCACCAATAGCGATGCTTGATGTACATTTTAGACCCAAAACGTTTTATCCATCAAACATTAACTAAATGCCTCCCACCCCTCCCCCCACATTATCAGCTGACTCCTGATTCATCCATTCAACTCCAATAAACAGGAAGTGATTCAGTCCAACAATCTGTTTTTTGGGGGCTTATTCTATTAAAATCAGTTGCAGTTTTAATAGAAAGTCTATTTTCTGTATGATGTGAAATTTCGGTAAGAATTTTTTTTTTAATCCGTCCCAATATTCTTGTCAACTCTGTTAACACTGTTATAAAACTGCATAAAGTCCACAAAGACTCTTAATAATACGCATGACACCTGCACCGAGTGATATCACTTCCTCTGGCGGGGAACTTCAGAAAGGCCGTGAGGGCGAGAGTGTTCCGTTTCTTCTCTCGTTAATTTGAACAAAATGTTGAGGATTTTACACCAACAGGAGATCCGTCAACTCTGTGATTGTGATATTGGAGTGATGTTGCCATGTGGTAGCGTTTGAGGTTCGCATATGGAGTTAAGACGTGAAACGGTGGGGAATGTCAACTCTGTTATCGGCAATCCTCTTAACGGATTGCCCAGATTAATGATAACAGAGTTGAGGCTGACAAACAGAGTCAACAACACTTGAAATGTACCCGCAGTTATAGACTGGGCCACATACTGTATATCACAAGAAGAAGAAGAAGAAGAAGAAGCAATAAGGAGTTGAATTTCTTGCTTCCTGAGATGGTGTGAGAAAATGCAGAACGCTAAAGGCAACAGAAATATGAGGCATTGAAATAATCTGCACAAAACCAAAATCCAGATATCCAAGTGGTGCATTCGCAGTGTAAAATAAATTCATCCATCATTTTGCTGTCATGTGACCTTTCACCTCACTGTCCTCGCTCTTTCCTCTTGTGGAAGTTCCATGTAATTAGACATTCTCGTATTTCTTCTTACGGTAGATAACGGATATGCTTTCTAATCTAATCTAAATCGCCTTGTTTGTCCTGACCTCTTACCAGAAATGATTATGGGGAAGTCCCTACATCCATGACCTCTGACCCTGATGGCCTCCGACCTTCGGCCCGTTCGGGACAGGTCGCTTTGTGAGCGGCGAGGAAAGTGCTGGAGGACAGGATGATGGGGCGGCGAGGGGGCAGTGCGCAGGTGGATCCTGTGTGTGTGTGTGTGTGTGTGTGTGTGTGTGTGTGTGGGGAGATCGTGAATGTGTGGAACTGGCTTATGTAGAAGGATGGTGAGAGGCACAGGAAGTTGCCGTGTGTATTTCCTGTGTAGCAGATCTTCGCTTGATGCCAGATACACACAGGTTAATGACTGTTACATAACCAGCGCTGTGGGAAAAAAATATTGAACCAACTTTAGATGAACCTACAGTCGGATCTCAAAATCAAAAATCAAGAGTTTTTCATTCAATGATAATCAACATTTAAGAGGTTTTTTTTTAATAATCAACACATTAATAACACGGAGGTGTAGCGGGAAGTGTTCGATCCTGTCACTGTCTGTACGGAAGTTCATATGTTCTAGATGAATTTCCGATGCTAAATTTCCCCGTCCTGTTCCTGGGATAGGCTCCGGATCCACCCTGATCCTGACCTGGATAAAGCGCTTCAGTGAGTGTGTGACACAGTGACAGAAATAAATGAATTAATTTTTGTATATCAATTTAAGCTAATGAGGAATTTGAACCAGAATGCAGGAATGTTTAATAAAAATCATTAAAGTTATATTCGAAGTTTTATTTATTTATTCGGAAGCATTTTTTGTTAGATGTCTTGAAATTCTTTTTGCGATGAATAAATCAAATCGTCTGACAATAAAAAGAAAAGAAAAAAATCCATAATCCGTAGCAGTCACGGGGCTGTAAAAATTCTGTCCAATCATTTTACTCGATCTGAATCAAATGATTAAATGGTGACCTGCCTGTCTACGCTGCTCGCACACATGACCGGAGTTTTCCACAAGGCGAGGAAGACACACTGCGGACATTTTGCTAAAGCTAGCATGCTAGTCAACAGCTGTGAGAACTAACGCTCACCATGTTCAATATGTTAATGTTCCATGTTTTCTTACATGCAAATGAGACGTGAGGTAGATGGATATGACAACGATGTGCTACACTCCTCCCCTAACGTGTTCTCTCTCTCCCTCTGTGTCTCTCATGGACTCGTCCTCCAGCAGGAGTCAGGCAGTGCACGTTCAGGCAGTGTGTTTTGGAGGAGTGGCTTTAGAGGGAGGGCTGAAAAAAGGGGCAGGATTTTTCACTTGGATGCTTTCGAAATCGAGATTATTCTTGTTGGGCTCTCAAAAATTACATTGAAAGTTAAGATTAAGGTTAAGTTTGGAGGCGGAGTTAAAGACAGGGTTTGTGATTTTTTTTGTGAAATCCAATCACATCGCTCTCGTTTGTTTGAAATCATGCAAACTTTCATGAGAACGGTTTCTTTTTTTCAGGTTCTTTCATTTCATTAACATATAGAACGAAGAGTGAATTACATCAACTGATGGAGGAATTGTGAAAAGGTGATTGGTCGTGATATCCATAAGTGTGGCATACGGAGGCGATGGATCTGATTGGATGTTTGAATTATAGTTAATGAATAAAGTAAAATGTATAGAAATATCACAGCAATTAGGACAATTAATTAATTAAAGGCAACATTACAACTTTGCCAGACTATTTTTTCCTTTTACTTAATTCAGAAAACTAAAGCTTTTTTTTTTAATTCAAAGAACAACACGTCATATTTTTATCCATTTTTAGTTGCATTTAATGTTCTGGAAAGTCAATGAAGCAAGTTCTCTCTTACATTACAGCAGCTATAAACAGCCTTTCCGTCACCAGTGTCTGTCTTTGTACATTCTCTTAAAAAGAAAAAAAAAACGCAGCTTGTTATGTATGTTATGCACATCCATCCTGAAGATGTCAGAAAAATTAAAGTTACTAGTCTGGCTAATGCGACTTCAAAGCTCTGCGAGCATTTGGTCTGGCAAAGATATTAAGCCCAACTGTTTCCCAAAGTGCGTGGTTGACCCGCCTCCCTGAAATGCCTCAGTTTGCTACTGGTCGAAGCCAGAAAAGGCTGTGACGAAGCTTAAACCAATCACATCACTCTTTCCTCTGACGTATGTGACGTGACGGGGCTAACTGGTAGATTAAACTCTTACCGAAGCCAGTCGGGAGCAAGGCGAAAACGGCCTTGCTTTCAACAAATACCTCCAGGGCTGCTCTTTGCTCCGTTTTCAATGAGAACTTGCTCCATGTTCGTAATGTTTCTAGTGAATGAAGCGCTTCTGGCATAGATTCTGTAAACAATCTATGGCTTCCGGTCGCAATTCTACTACGTCAGTGCCTTGAACACGCCTCTACCCAGGGCCGTTGGAGATGCTCAAAGTTGATTGGCTCCTGATTTTTCGGGAGCTTGGAAGAGCTGTAGATAGCTTGCCTGGCAAGACTAAGCTCGCAACAGGCCCTCGTGTTGCGTCACGCTTAGGATGGGCGGGCCCAGGCTATAAAGTTACATCTTTTCCTCTGACACTGGTGACTCCTTCCATAAACGTTCAATAAACATCTCCATACAGATGGACGATTTGTCAACGAAGTCCCTGTGAACGAGCCGTTACTATAGAAACAATAACATATTAGAACAAGCGCATTAATAAACATAAACCTGTGAGTTCATTTTAAACTGTTCTGATGATTTGAGATCAGACTGAGAATGCTGGTACGAAATCCACACGGTATTTATGATGGTTTTGTGACTCCAGAATTCCAGAATAACGATTCGTCTTTTTTCCAGTCGGAATGTTGAGTTATGAACTAAAGCGCTCAGATAGAAACGATGAACCGCGATGTAAAAAATCAGTGCAGTTCCACCTGAAACCTTCTTTAGACAGATGAAGAGAAGCGACTCGTTTATATCCCGCGACTCACATTAACTCTTGCATGTTAAATATCTCAATCTGCAGAGACGAAACGGCCAATCAAAACCCCGTCGTTTCTAATGGAGCGCGATGGAGAGAGAGAGAGCACTGATTAAACAGAGAGAGCGTCTGAACATCTTTCTCTCTCCTCTCATTAACCTGAGTACCGCTGTCACATGCTAACGAGAGCACGGCTACAGAAAGCAAAGGGTCATGGGAAATCAGAGGAGAAAAAGAATGAGAGAAGCAAGGGATTGTTGGAGAGGAGAGGAGAATGAACAGGTGTAGGAGAGGAACAAGGGATTGAGTGAGGGATTAAAAGAGGACAAGTGAGCAAATGAAAGGTGTGTGAGAGGTTAAAGAGGATGACCATCTAGAGGAGAGAAGTGAGGGATCAGAGAAGGAAATGGAAGAATGGAGGAGAGGAGTGAGGGATTGAAGGAGGACAAACAGCTGAAGTAGAGAAAGATTAAAGGAGGATGAGCAGGCTGAGGAGACGAGTCAGAGAGAGACATTAAAGATGGGCATGTGAGTGAAGGAAAGGAGCGAGGGATTATAGGAGGAGAAATGAATGGCGGAGAAGAAAGAGGGATGTTCACTGGTGAAGGAAAAGGTGGAGGAATCGAGCGAGGGAATAAAGAAGGATGTGAGAGCAAAGAAGGAAAAAGGAGAAAAGGATTAAAAGAGGAGAAGAAGTTGGAGGAGAGGAAATAGTGGTTTGTTGAGTGAAGGACAGGAGGGAGGGATTAAAGAAGGACAAATGGATGGAAGGGGGAGGATGGAGGAGAAGAGCAAGGGAATAAGGGAAGATAGAGGAGAGGAGAGAGTGATAAAAAGGGACAAAAGAGGAAATGAGAGGAAATAAATCATGGAGGATGAGCAGGTGGAGGAGAGGAGTGAGGGAAGGATGGAGGAGGAGTGGGTGGAAGAGAGGAACAAGGGATTGACAGAGGAGGAGTGGGTTGAAGAGAGGAGCGAGGGATGGATGGAGGAGGAGTGGGTGGAAGAAAGGAGCGAGGGATGGACAGAGGGGGAGTGGGTGGAAGAGAGGAGCAAGGGATTGACAGAGGAGGAGTGGGTAGAAGAGAGGAGCGAGGGATCGACAGAGGAGGAGTGTGTGGAAGAGAGGAGCGAGGGATGGACAGAGGACGAGTGGGTTGAAGAGAACAGCGAGGGATCGACAGAGGAGGAGTGGATGGAAGAGAGGAGCAAGGGATGGATGGAGGAGTGGGTGGAAGAGAGGAGTGAGGGATGGACGGAGGAGGAGTGGGTGGAAGAGAGGAGCGAGGGATGGACGGAGGAGGAGTGGGTGGAAGAGAGGAGCGAGGGATGGATGGAGGAGGAGTGGGTGGAAGAGAGGAGTGAGGGATCGACAGAGGAGGAGTGGGTTGAAGAGAGGAGCTAGGGATGGACAGAGGAGGAGTGGCTGGAAGAGAGGAGCAAGGGATCAACAGAGGAGGAGTGGGTGGAAGAGAGGAGCAAGGGATCGACAGAGGAGGAGTGTGTGGAAGAGAGGAGCGAGGGATGGACAGAGGAGGAATGGGTTGAAGAGAGGAGCGAGGGATAGACAGAGGAGGAGTGGGTGGAAGAGAGGAGTGAGGGATCGACAGAGGAGTGGGTGGAAGAGAGGAGCGAGGGATGGACAGAGGAGGAGTGGGTGGAAGAGAGGAGCGAGGGATTGACAGAGGAGGAGTGGGTTGAAGAGAGGAGTGAAGGATGGACAGAGGAGGAGTGGGTGGAAGAGAGGAGCAAGGGATTGACAGAGGAGGAGTGGGTGGAAGAGATGAGTGAGGGATCGACAGAGGAGGAGTGGGTGGAAGAGAGGAGCGAGGGATGGACGGAGGAGGAGTGGGTGGAAGAGAGGAGTGAGGGATGGACAGAGGAGGAGTGGTTGGAAGAGAGGAGTGAGGGATGGATGGAGGAGGAGTGGGTGGAAGAGAGGAGCGAGGGATGGACAGAGGAGGAGTGGGTGGAAGAAAGGAGTGAGGGATGGACAGAGGAGGAGTGGGCTGAAGAGAGGAGCAAGGGATGGACAGAGGAGGAGTGGCTGGAAGAGAGGAGCAAGGGATCAACAGAGGAGGAGTGGGTTGAAGAGAGGAGCGAGTGATCGACAGAGGAGGAGTGGCTGGAAGAGAGGAGCGAGGGATCAACAGAGGAGGAGTGGGTGGAAGAGAGGAATGAGGGATGGACAGAGGAGGAGTGGGTGGAAGAGAGGAGTGAGGGATGGACAGAGGAGGAGTGGGTTGAAGAGAGGAGCGAGGGATCGACAGAGGAGGAGTGGATGGAAGAGAGGAGTGAGGGATGGATGGAGGAGTGGGTGGAAGAGAGGAGCGAGGAATGGATGGAGGAGGAGTGGGTGGAAGAGAGGAGCAAGGGATGGATGGAGGAGGAGTGGGTGGAAGAGAGGAGCGAGGGATGGACAGAGGAGGAGTGAGGGATCGACAGAGGAGGAGTGGGTGGAAGAGAGGAGCGAGGGATGGATGGAGGAGGAGTGGGTGGAAGAGAGGAGCGAGGGATCAACAGAGGAGGAGTGGGTGGAAGAGAGGAGCGAGGGATGGACAGAGGAGGAGTGAGGGATCGACAGAGGAGGAGTGGGTGAAAGAGAGGAGTGAGGGATCGACAGAGGAGGAGTGGGTGGAAGAGAGGAGCGAGGGATGGATGGAGGAGGAGTGGGTGGAAGAGAGGAGCGAGGGATGGACAGAGGAGGAGTGAGGGATCGACAGAGGAGGAGTGGGTGAAAGAGAGGAGTGAGGGATCGACAGAGGAGGAGTGGGTGGAAGAGAGGAGCGAGGGATGGATGGAGGAGGAGTGGGTGGAAGAGAGGAGCGAGGGATCAACAGAGGAGGAGTGGCTGGAATAGAGGAGCGAGGGATCAACAGAGGAGGAGTGGGTGGAAGAGAGGAATGAGGGATGGACAGAGGAGGAGTGGGTGGAAGAGAGGAGCGAGGGATGGATGGAGGAGTGGGTGGAAGAGAGGAGCGAGGGATGGATGGAGGAGGAGTGGGTGGAAGAGAGGAGCAAGGGATGGATGGAGGAGGAGTGGGTGGAAGAGAGGAGCGAGGGATGGACAGAGGAGGAGTGAGGGATCGACAGAGGAGGAGTGGGTGAAAGAGAGGAGTGAGGGATCGACAGAGGAGGAGTGGGTGGAAGAGAGGAGCAAGGGATGGATGGAGGAGGAGTGGGTGGAAGAGAGGAGCGAGGGATGGACGGAGAAGGAGTGGGTGGAAGAGAGGAGCGAGGGATGGACAGTGGAGGAGTGGGTGGAAGAGAGGATCGAGGGATGGATGGAGGAGGAGTGGGTGGAAGAGAGGAGTGAGGGATGGATGGAGGAGTGGGTGGAATAGAGGAGCGAGGGATGGACAGAGGAGGAGTGGGTGGAAGAGAGGAGCGAGGGATCGACAAAGGAGGAGTGGGTGGAAGAGAGGAGCGAGGGATGGACAGAGGAGGAGTGGGTTGAAGAGAGGAGTGAGGGATTGACAGAGGAGGAGTGGATGGAAGAGAGGAGCGAGGGATGGATGGAGGAGTGGGTGGAAGAGAGGAGTGAGGGATGGATGGAGGAGGAGTGGGTGGAAGAGAGGAGCAAGGGATGGATGGAGGAGGAGTGGGTGGAAGAGAGGAGCGAGGGATGGACAGAGGAGGAGTGGGTGAAAGAGAGGAGTGAGGGATCGACAGAGGAGGAGTGGGTGGAAGAGAGGAGCGAGGGATGGACGGAGGAGGAGTGGGTGGAAGAGAGGAGCGAGGGATGGACGGAGGAGGAGTGGGTGGAAGAGAGGAGCGAGGGATGGACGGAGGAGGAGTGGGTGGAAGAGAGGAGCGAGGGATGGACAGAGGAGGAGTGGGTGGAAGAGAGGAGCGAGGGATGGACAGAGGAGGAGTGGGTGAAAGAGAGGAGCGAGGGATCGACAGAGGAGGAGTGGGTGGAAGAGAGGAGCGAGGGATGGACGGAGGAGGAGTGGGTGGAAGAGAGGAGAGAGGGATGGACGGAGGAGGAGTGGGTGGAAGAGAGGAGCGAGGGATGGACGGAGGAGGAGTGGCTGGAAGAGAAGAGCGAGGGATGGACAGAGGAGGAGTGGGTTGAAGAGAGGAGCGAGGGATCGACAGAGGAGGAGTGGATGGAAGAGAGGAGCAAGGGATCGACAGAGGAGGAGTGGGTGGAAGAGAGGAGCGAGGGATTGACAGAGGAGGAGTGTGTGGAAGAGAGGAGCGAGGGATGGACGGAGGAGGAGTGGGTTGAAGAGAGGAGCGAGGGATGGACAAAGGAGGAGTGGGTGGAAGAGAGGAGCGAGGGATGGACGGAGGAGGAGTGGGTGGAAGAGAGGAGCGAGGGATGGACGGAGGAGTGGGTGGAAGAGAGGAGCGAGGGATGGACGGAGGAGGAGTGGGTTGAAGAGAGGAGCGAGGGATGGACACAGGAGGAGTGGGTGGAAGAGAGGAGCAGGGGATCGACGGAGGAGGAGTGGGTGGAAGAGAGGAGCAAGGGATGGATGGAGGAGGAGTGGGTGGAAGAGAGGAGCGAGGGATGGACAGAGGAGGAGTGGGTGGAAGAGAGGAGCGAGGGATCGACAAAGGAGGAGTGGGTGGAAGAGAGGAGCGAGGGATCGACAAAGGAGGAGTGGATGGAAGAGAGGAGCGAGGGATGGACAGAGGAGGAGTGGGTTGAAGAGAGGAGCGAGGGATCGACAGAGGAGGAGTGGATGGAAGAGAGGAGCGAGGGATGGACAGAGGAGGAGTGGGTGGAAGAGAGGAGCGAGGGATCGACAGAGGAGGAGTGGGTGGAAGAGTGGAGCGAGGGATCGACAGAGGAGGAGTGGGTGGAAGAGAGGAGCGAGGGATGGACGGAGGAGGAGTGGGTGGAAGAGAGGAGCGAGGGATCGACAGAGGAGGAGTGGGTGGAAGAGAGGAGCGAGGGATCGACAGAGGAGGAGTGGATGGAAGAGAGGAGCAAGGGATCGACAGAGGAGGAGTGGGTGGAAGAGAGGAGCGAGGGATCGACAGAGGAGGAGTGGATGGAAGAGAGGAGCAAGGGATCGACAGAGGAGGAGTGGGTGGAAGAGAGGAGCGAGGGATTGACAGAGGAGGAGTGTGTGGAAGAGAGGAGCGAGGGATGGACAGAGGAGGAGTGGGTTGAAGAGAGGAGCGAGGGATCGACAGAGGAGGAGTGGCTGGAAGAGAGGAGCAAGGGATCAACAGCGGAGGAGTGGGTGGAAGAGAGGAGCGAGGGATGGACAGAGGAGGAGTGGGTGGAAGAGAGGAGCGAGGGATCGACAGAGGAGGAGTGTGTGGAAGAGAGGAGCGAGGGATGGACAAAGGAGGAGTGGGTGGAAGAGAGGAGCGAGGGATGGACGGAGGAGGAGTGGGTGGAAGAGAGGAGCGAGGGATGGACGGAGGAGGAGTGGGTGGAAGAGAGGAGCGAGGGATGGACAGAGGAGGAGTGGGTGGAAGAGAGGAGCGAGGGATGGACAGAGGAGGAGTGGGCTGAAGAGAGGAGTGAGGGAACAGAAGTTCTAGGCAGTGTGGTGGAACTTCTCCTCTCTCAGCGTTCCGCCTTTCCTCACATTCGTCATTAACTTCATTAACAGACGAGCAGCGGTGATTAGGAACAGCTTCCCGCTGATTCAGCACACACACACACACACACACCTCACACACACGCGCGCGCGCGTACACACACGCACACACCTCACACACACACACACACACACACATATGCGTGCACACACACACACCTCTCGCACTCTCACCCTCCCACCCGTCTCACACTGGGGGGTTGTTGGACCGGGCTGCCAGATGACACACTGCATCACATAAACACACAAACACACACATGAACGAGTACGCACACACACACACACACACACACACTCAATGACAATTGAAGCCAATGTACTAAAATGTAGTACTAAAACTCGATATTGTACCTCCACACACACACACACACACACCTTTAACAGCTAATTAGTGTCAAATAAACACTGTCTGACCTCAACACACCGTCATCACACCTAAACACGTCCCTGTGTGTGTGTGTGTGTGTGCGTGCGTGTGTGAGAGAGAGAGACAGAACTGAGGATCTCATTAATCCAGCAATTAGGGACATGATGTAACATACGGTCCAGAGCAGAGGGCTTCTCTCTCTCTCTCTCTCTCTCTCTCTCTCTCTCTCTCATTCTTTCTGTGCCTCTGTCTTTCCATCTTTCTTTACATCTGTCCCTCTCATTCTGTTTCTCTTTCTGTCTCTCTCTTTTTTCAATATCTCTCTTTTCTGTCTGTCTCTCTCTCTTTTCTTTCTGTCTATCTTTCCATCTGTCTCACTCTCTTTTCTGTCTGTCTGTCTTTCCATATCTCTCTGTCTCATTCTTCTTTGTCTTTCCATCTGTTTCTTTATATCTGCACTTATCACTTTAATCTTTCTCTCTCTCTTTCCATCTCTCAGTCTCTGTCTCTCTCTCACTCTGTTTTCATTATGTCTCCCTGTTTCATTTTCTGTCTGTCTGTCTCTCTGTCTTTCCATCTGTCTTTCTTTCTATCTGTCTATCTCTCTTCCTCTCTCTCTCATTCTGTCTCATTCATTTCTCTCTCTGTTTTTTCATTTCTTCATATCTGTCCTTCTCATTCTGCTTCTTTCTGTCTCTCTCTTTTTTCAATATCTCTCTCTTTTCTGTCTGTCTGTCTTTCCATCTGTCGCTCTCTTTTTCTGTCTCTCTGTCTTTATATCTGCGCTTATTACTCTGTTTCTTTTTTTGTCTCTCTCTCTTTCCATCTCTCGCTCTCTGTCTCTCGCTCACTCTCTGTTTTCATTGTCTCCCTGTTTCATTTTCTGTCTCTCTCTGTCTTTCCATCTGCCTTTCTTTTCATCTCTCTCTCTCTCTCTCTCTCTCGTCTTATTTCCATCTCTGTGTCCACTCAGACTCTCCGTGGGGAATAACTAATCCTACTTCGAATACACACAAACAGGAAGTAGATTTATTTGTTCGGTGGCGTTAAGTTCATCCTTAAGCTCTGTTAATGCAATCGTATGAGTTGCTTCCTGGTGACTGATGATGAAGCACAGAAGCGATTGTTTATCTAATATTCTTTTTAAAACATCAGTGACTCAGTGCCATCATCATCATCAACAACAACAACAACAAGAGGAATATGAAGACACTTTAAATATTCATAAAGTGCAGAGCAGCTTCCAGACATCACTAACCAACACAAAGAGTCTCATCTCTCTCTCTCTCTCTCTCTCTCTCTCTCTCTCTTTGAGTCATATCACGAGATTAATGACCTGTCAGGTAGGGATGAGAAGAAACGTGTGTGTGTGTGTGTGTGTGTGTGTGTGTGTGTGTGTGTGTGGCAGTGGCCTGGGGTTCCCAGACTGTAGCGTCTGCATCATGGAGTACGTAAATTACCATGGATGGTCTCCTCAACCCCCAACGCCTCACTCGTTCAAAACAAAAGCCATCTCTCTCTCTCTCTCTCTCTCTCTCACACACACACACACACACACACTAATTATATTGTAATTGTGAATGAATTGCTTGTCAATATGAACAGTAATGTTCATGCAAAAGTGATTTTTGTTTATGTGAGCAAGGAACAGTCGCCATGACGACAGTTAATGTGTGTAAAACATTGAAGAAAACACAGATGACGCTAAATATTAGCCTCGTTCCCTGAAAGTGGATTATGAGAGCAAGGTTTATGTTTTTGAAATGTTATGATAAGATGGAGGTTCAGTTTCAGTAGAATTGAAGAACGTATCGATCAAATCCACAAAAACCTCCGTGAAGTCACAGTTTGAAAAACCGTAATATGTATGGATTTAAAATCGTGCCATAAAATCATTGCTCTTTCTTCTTCTTCTTCTTCTTCTTCTTTTCTTCCCTGAGAAACAACTGTTGAAATAAAATAAAATAAAATATTTCAACAGTTTTAGTTTGTTTGTTTTTCAGGTAATATATAACAGCATGTAATAAATAATGAACATACTAGGTGTAAACTGAAGTATAGATGTATACACTCATCCTCAGTGTGTGTGTGTGTGTGTGTGTGTGCATGGGAGCTGCCAGGGGGGGAAAGGTTAGAACAATTCTAGGGGCCCAGCACTGCCATGGGGCCCTTTAAGGGGCTGATAATATGCTTTTAATGATTTTAATAAGACTTTTGAAATAACAACAATGCAATATTCCATCTGGTAAAATGAGCTAATTGAACAAGGTTGTCTATTTCTTGAGTTCTTCAACATATTGTCATTTAACCCTCCCCCTTTTGCGAAATGGTACAGTCCAGTTCTGGTAGAAGCGCGATGCGTTAAATCTGTGTGCTGATCAGTGCAACGCTACTTGCTGCTGTGTCGCGGTGCAGCAGCCAGCCAGCCAGCAGTGGAGTGCGTACAGTCTATGATCGCTAAATATGAAGAGTGGCTGTCAAAAACGTAAAGAAAGGCAGCTGAAAGCTGAGAGGGACCGGAGAGGCAGGCAACTGGTCACTCAGTTTTTCCCAAAGAAAGGTAGCTATCGCTCACATGTGTGTTCAAAATACTAGCGAATAGTAAATGAACAGTATGAACGTGGTTGGATTAGCCTATCAACAGAACACTTTTACAGTTTGTACAGTGACATTTTTTCCATTTTAATAACTGAACTGACTTGTGTGATAAACAAGATGAAATATTACGTTATGCTGGTGCTAATAACTAGTGCTAATAACCAGTTTCATAACTAATGGGGTGCCCTAAATATGCACAGATTCAGCCTCAGGGGGACCTCCACCCTACCAAACCACTGAACCCCCCTTTGGAGAAGGAGGTAAGCAGCAATACAACCCATAATGCTTTAGGATTGAAGTTTTTAATGAGCGAGCGCCATATACAGTTTGCTAGATTAAAGTGTTGCTAATAGTTTGCTAGATTAAAGTGTTGCTTAGCAGTCACAGCACACATTTCACTACCAATTGTCCTAGCACAAGAAGGCATGTGGCAAAATCTTGAATTTTCATTTGTGATTGTAAATGCACCAGAATTAGTCACTGACCAGTTTTCATCTAGTCCCTGGTAGGTTAATACATAAAATGTAATAACAAAGTCACAAACTCAAGGTCCATGGGCTATCAAAAGTCAAATAATGGCAATAGTGCAATTGTGACGAGGGTGGGCAAAGTTGGGGGGCCCAAAATTCTAATCTTTCATGGGGCCCAAAATTTCTGGCGGCGCCCCTGTGTGTGTGTGTGTGTGTGTGTGTGTGTGCACGTGCACACGCACACACACACACA
Source organism: Neoarius graeffei (assembly GCF_027579695.1). Lineage (NCBI taxonomy): Eukaryota > Metazoa > Chordata > Actinopteri > Siluriformes > Ariidae > Neoarius > Neoarius graeffei. Next base: position 4,164,331 of record NC_083581.1, read on the forward strand.
CACACACACACACACACACACACACACACACACACTTCTATCATTGTGGGGACTCATTGACATATTACAGTACATTCCCCAGCCCCTTACTTTAACCTTAACCATCACAACTAAACCCCTAACCCTGCCCCTTACCCTAACCCCGCCCCTTAGCCTAACCCTAACCGAAACCTCATTCTAACCCGAACCCTAAAACTGTCTTAACCCTCAAATAGCACTTTGCAAAAGTGAGGACCAGACAAAATGTCCTTACTTTCCAAAAATGTCCTCACTTTCTTGGTAAAAAATGTGTTCCGGTCCTCAATATGTAGCAAATACAAGTACGCACGTGTGTGTGTGTGTGTGTGTGTGTGTGTGTGTGTGTGTGTGTGTGTGTGTGTGTGTGCGCGCGCGCGCGCGCGCACGCACACACACACAGACACACACACACACACACTTGTACTCGCTACATATTATGGACCGGAACACATTTTTTACCAAAGTAAGGACATTTTGTCTGGTCCTCACTTTTGCAAAGTGAGGCAAAACTATTTGAGGGTTAAGACTCAGTTTTAGGGTTCAGGTTAAAATGAGGTTTAGGTAAGGGTTAGGGTAAGGGGCAGGGTTAGGGTAAGGGGCAGGGTTAGGGGTTTAGTTGTGATTGTTAAGGTTGGAGTAAGGGGCTGGGGAATGTACTATAAAATGTCAATGAGTCCCCACAATGATAGAAGTACATTAATATATATGTGTGTGTGTGTGTGTGTGTGTGTGTGTGTGTGTGTGTGTGTGTGTGTTAGAGAGATAGTCAGCGATGGAGAGGCTGCTTGACTCAAATCGACTCAGTACTGGAGCGATGTGTCTCTCATCTGCAGGCTCTTCACACGCAGCTAAACGCTTCACATAATTTGTACTTTTAATGGCACAGACTTCTATTTTTCTGACACACTTTAATCAATAACCAGCTCCATCCCCGTCACCGGAGTCTTATTAATTTGGAGCAAGCGCACTAACTAGGCGTCGTGGTATCGGGACACATCTCACGCCGGGTAATAGGCAGCCGGGATTGATAGGTTCATTCCTAATATGCACTAACCCCCCCATCTTTCTCTTCCTCTCTCTCTCTCTCATATTCCCTCTTTTTTCTTTCTGTCACAAGCTGATTTAAAAAGGAAGTCAGGGATATTCTGTCATTCTCACCCTGTACACACGGACAAGGCACGACAGAGACAAATACAGTTAATGAATAAATAAATTAAATAAAGTGAAGAAGAAGCCAAAGTGCAGTTTTTGTTCTTGAGTTGAAACGACAGTAAGAAAAGATTCCAGAAATCCATCTTCAAAAGGCTTAACCAAGGATGTTACAGGGAACGAAAACGAAAATCTTTCATCAAATGTAATCAACGATCACTTAAAATCGTTCAAATTATTTTTAACTGGTTATTTTTCTCTTCAGGTGTGTGTGTGTGTGTGTGTGTTTGTTTGTTTGTTTGTTTTGTTTTTTAAGTCTAAATATAAACATTTCCCAAATCGGCCTAACTTCCTGTCCAGAATGTGTGACTTCCTGCCTGAGGGCATGACGTGACATAGCCAGGAGTTTTCTCGCAGAAGATGGTGCAACGGCAGGAAAATTCGTGTCGAATTGTATTTTCCCAACTATTCCGCACGCAAAGGTTTAAAAAAAAATCATTTGTATTCAGAATGAAGCAAAAAATAAATCTGCTCCAATACGATACCATTTCAGTTCACACAGCAGAGACTCAAATTTTAATCATTCCACCAAATCTAATACAATACGGTACAATATGATTACATTTTGATTCATAAAGCAACAAATCAATAGTTTACGATACCATTAAATCTACAATACGATACGATTTCAAATCATAACACAATAATTCGATATGTGATGCTGCCACTGGATTTGAAATGGTGCGATACGATACAATTCGGTTTGGATTCACAAGGCAGCAGTTCAGCATTTTTGATGAAACCACTGAATCTGCTGATATGATAAAATACGATGTGATACGATTTCGGTGAAGTCAGTTAGTCGATATTTGACAATAACACTGAAGCTGTGAAGATACAATTTAAGATATGATACAACACAATATGATATGATTCAATTTCGATTCTTAAGTCAATGATTTGATATTTAATGACGCCACTGAAGCTGTGACAATACGATTTCAATTCTTAATCAACGATTTGATATTTGACAATACCACTGAAGCTGTGATGATACGATTTCAATTCTTAATCAAAGATATGATATTTGATGATACCACTGAATCTATGATGATACGATTTAAATTCTTAATCAACAATTCGATATTTGACGATACCACTGAAGCTGTAATGATATAATTTCGATTCGTAAGTCGACGATTCGATATTTGATGATTCAATTTTGATTCTTAAGTCAACGATTCGATATTTGACGATACCACTGAAGCTGTGACGATTCAATTTCCATTCTTAAGTCGACAATTCGATATTTGACGATACCACTGAAGTTGTGACGATTGAATTTCAATTCTTAAGGCAATGATTCGATATTTGACGATACCACTGAAGCTGTGAGGATTCAATTTCGATTCTTAAGTCGACGATTTGATATTTGACGATACCATTGAAGCTTTGACGATTCAATTTCGATTCTTAAGTCAACGATTTAATATTTGACGAGACCACTGAAGCTGTGATGATTCAATTTCGATTCTTAAGTCAACAATTCAATATTTGACGATACCACTGAAGCTGTGAGGATTCAATTTCGATTCTTAAGTCGACGATTCGATATTTGATGATTCAATTTTGATTCTTAAGTCAACGATTCGATATTTGATGATACCACTGAAGCTTTGACGATTCAATTTCGATTCTTAAGTCAACAATTCAATATTTGACGATACCATTGAAGCTGTGACGATTCAATTTAAATTCTTAAGTCGACGATTTGATATTTGATGATACCACTGAAGCTGTGAGGATTCAATTTTGATTCTTAAGTCGATGATTTGACATTTGACGATACCATTGAAGCTTTGACAATTCAATTTCGATTCTTAAGTCAACTATTTGATATTTGATGATACCACTGAAGGTGTGAGGATTCAATTTCAATTCTTAAGTCTCATCTCATCTCATCTTCTTCCGCTTTATCCGGGACCGGGTCGCGGAGGCAGCAGTCTGAGCATGGAAGCCCAAACTTCCCTTTCCCCAGACACCTCGGCCAGCTCCTCGGGAAGAACACCGAGGTGTTCCCAGGCCAGCCGAGAGACATAGTCCCTCCAATGTGTCCTGGGTCTTCCCCGGGGCCTCCTCCCGGGGGGACATGCCTGGAACACCTCCCCAGGGAGGCGTCCAGGAGGCATCCGAAAAAAATGCCCGAGCCACCTCAGCTGATTCCTCTCGATGTGGAGAAGCAGTGGCTCTACGCCGAGCTCCGCCTGAGTGACTGTGCTTCTCACCCTATCTCTAAGGGAGCGCCCAGCCACCCTGCGAAGGAAACTCATTTCGGCCGCTTGTATCCGCGATCTTGTTCTTTCGGTCATTACCCAAAGCTCATGACCATAGGTGAGAGTCGGAACGTAAATCAACTGGTAAATTGAGAGCTTCGCCTTTTGGCTCAGCTCCTTCTTCACCACGACGGACCGGTAAAGCGACCGCATCACTGCAGAGGCTGCACCGATCCGCCTGTCGATCTCACGCTCCATCCTTCCCTCACTCGTGAACAAGATCCCGAGATACTTAAACTCCTCCACTTGAGGCAGGACTTCTCCACCAACCTGGAGAGGGCAAGCCACCCTTTTCTGGTCGAGAACCATGGCCTCGGACTTGGAGGTGCTGATTCTCATCCCAGCCGCTTCACACTCGACTGCAAACCGCCCCAGTGCATGCTGAAGGTCCCGGCTTGAAGAAGCCAACAGGACAACATCATCCGCAAAAAGCAGAGATGAAATCCTGTGGTTCCCAAACAGGATTCCTTCCGGCCCCTGGCTGTGCCTAGAAATTCTGTCCATAAAAATTATGAACAGAACCGGTGACAAAGGGCAGCCCTGCTGGAGTCCAACATGCACTGGGAACAGGTCTGACTTACTGCCGGCAATGCGAACCAGACTCTTGCTCCGTTCGTACAGGGACTGGCCAGCCCTTAGCAAAGAGCCCCGAACCCCATACTCCCAAAGCACCCCCCATAGAATACCACAGGGGACACGGTTGAATGCCTTCTCCAGATCCACAAAGCACATGTGGACTGGTTGGGCAAACTCCCATGAACCCTCGAAGGTATACCATGAAGGGTATAGAGCTGGTCCAGTGTTCCACGACCAGGACGAAAACCACATTGTTCCTCCTGGATCCGAGGTTCGACTATTGGTCGAATTCTCCTCTCCAGTACCCTGGAGTAAACCTTCCCTGGGAGGCTGAGAAGTGTGATTCCCCTATAATTGGAGCACACTCTCCGGTCCCCTTTCTTAAAAAGAGGGACCACCACCCCAGTCTGCCACTCCAGAGGCATTGTCCCCGACCGCCACATGATGTTGCAGAGGCGTGTCAACCAAGACAGCCCCACTAATTTCAATTCTTAAGTCAACAATTCAATATTTGACGATACCACTGAAGCTGTGACAATACGATTTCAATTCTTAATCAACGATTCGATATTTGACCATACCATTGAAGCTGTGACGATAAAAATTTTGATTCTTCAGTCAACAATTCAATATTTGATGATACCACTGAAGTTATGATGATACAATTTCAATTCTTAGTCAACGATTCACCTCAAGAGACCCGTCTGTTAAACTCCTGAAATTTGCGGACGATACAACGGTCATCAGTCTCATCCGGGATGGTGACAAGTCTGCATACAGACGGGAGGTTGAATGGCTGGTCTGTTGGTGCGGTCAGAACAATCTGGAACTGAACACGCTCAAAACTGTGGAGATGACAGTGGACTTTAGGAGGAGCCCCCCCACTCTGCTGCCCATCACCATCACCAACAACACTGTGACTGCCGTTGAAAGCTTCAGGTTTCTGGGTTCCACAATCTCTCGGGACTTGAAGTGGGAGACCAACACAGTCACTATCATCAAAAAGGCTCAGCAGAGGTTGTACTTTCTGCACCAGCTCAGGAAGCTCAACCTGCCTAAGGAGCTGCTGACACAATTCTACATTGCCATCATTCAGTCTGTTCTCTGCTCTTCCATCACTGTTTGGTTTGGATCAGTCACCAAACAAGAGAAGAACAGACTGCAATGGACAATAAGGTCTGCAGAGAAAATTATTGGTGTCAACCTGCCCTCCATCCAAGACCTATACCTGTCCAGAGTCAGGAAATGGGCAGGTAACATCTGCAGACCCATCACACCCTGGTCACAAACTGTTTGAACTTCTCCCCTCTGGGAGGCGATATAGATTACTGTATGCAAAAACAACCAGACACAAGAATAGTTTCTTCCCTCAGGCTGTCTCTGTGATGAACAGCTAAAATCCGGATTCATATACCGGTATCAGTAATATCACTTGCAAAATATCTGCACACTCATACTGTCATTCTGTGCTCATTGTTACTTATATTATATTTATACTTATTTATATTTACAATTTCATCTCTGCACTATGCACCATATTGCACCAAAACAGAAAATCCTTTCTGTGATGAACAGCTAAAATCCAGACTCATATATCAGTAATATCACTTGTAAAATATCTGAACACATACCGTCATTCTGTGCACACTGTATACTTTATATTTATTTATCTATTTCATACTTGACTTACCTAGATTACTTTGCACTATGCACCTATTGCACCCCCTTTTTTGTTGTTGTTGTTGTTTGTTTGTTTGTTTGTTTTGTGTATACGCTTTTTATCTGTTTTGTACTATGAAAGCTAAGTGAAACCAGAGTCAAATTCCTCGTGTGTGTCCACATACCTGGCAATAAAGCGTTTCTGATCTGGTTCTGATTTGATTCGATATTTGACGGTACCACTGAAGCTGTGATGATACAATTTCAATTCTTAATCAACGATTTGATATTTGACGATACCACTGAAGCTGTGATGATACAATTTCAATTCTTAATCAATGATTCGATATTTGACGATACCCCTGAAGCTGTGATGATACAATTTCAATTCTTAATCAACGATTCGATATTTGATGATACCACTGAAGCTGTGATGATACAATTTCAATTCTTAATCAATGATTCGATATTTGACGGTACCACTGAAGCTGTGATGATACAATTTCAATTCTTAATCAACGATTTGATATTTGACGATACCACTGAAGCTGTGATGATACAATTTCAATTCTTAATCAATGATTCGATATTTGACAATACCCCTGAAGCTGTGATGATACAATTTCAATTCTTAATCAACGATTCGATATTTGATGATACCACTGAAGCTGTGATGATACAATTTCAATTCTTAATCAATGATTCGATATTTGACGATACCACTGAAGCTGTGATGATACAATTTCAATTCTTAAGTCGAAGATTCAATATTTGACGATACCACTGAAGGTGTGATGATACGATTTCAATTCTTAATCAACTATTCGATATTTGACGATACTCCTGAAGCTGTGACGATATGATTTCGATTCTTAAGTTGACGATTCGAAATTTGACGATTCAATTTAGATTCTTAAGTCAACGATTCGATATTTGACAATTCAATTTCGATTCTTAAGTCAGCGATTCGATATTTGACAATACCACTGAAGCTGTGAGGATTCAATTTTGATTCTTAAGTTGACGATTAGATATTTGATGATTCAATTTCGATTCTGAAGTCAACGATTTGATATTTGACGATACCACTGAAGCAGTGACGATTCAATTTCGATTCTTAAGTCAACAATTCAATATTTGACAACACCACTGAAGCTGTGACAATACGATTTCAATTCTCAATCATCGATTCGATATTTGACCATACCACTGAAGCTGTGACGATAAAAATTTGGATTCTTCAGTCAACAATTCAATATTTGAAGATACCACTGAAGCCGCGATGATACAATTTCAATTGTTAATCAACAATTTGATATTTGACGATACCACTGAAGTTGTGATGATACAATTTCAATTCTTAATCAACGATTCAATATTTGACGATACCACTGAAGTTGTGATGATATGATTTCAATTCTTAATCAACAATTCGATATTTGACGATACCACTGAAGCTGTGACGATAAAAAATTTTGATTCTTCAGTCAACAATTCGACATTTGACGATACCACTGAAGTTGTGATGATACGATTTCAATTCTTAATCAACGATTCAAAATTTGACGATACCACTGAAGTTGTGATGATATGATTTCAATTCTTAAATCAACGATTCGATATTTGACGATACCACTGAAGTTGTGATGATACAATTTCAATTCTTAATTAACGATTTGATATTTGACGATACCACTGAAGCTGTGATGATACAATTTCGATTCTTAAGTCGACGATTTGATATTTGATGATTCAATTTTGATTCTTAAGTCAACGATTCAATATTTGACGATACCACTGAAGCTGTGACGATTCAATTTTGATTCTTAAGTCGATGATTTGATATTTCACAATACCACTGAAGCTGTGAGGATTCAATTTCGATTCTTAAGTCAACGATTCAATATTTGACGATACCACTGAAGCTGTGACAATACGATTTTGATTCTTAAGTCAGTGATTTGATATTTGACGATACTACTGAAGCTGTGATGATACAATTTTGATTCTTAATCAACAATTCAATATTTGACGATACCACTGAAGCTGTGATGATACGATTTCAATTCTTAATCAACGATTTGATATTTTACCATACCACTGAAGCTCTGACGATAAAAATTTAGATTTTTCAGTCAACAATTCGATATTTGATGATACCACTGAAGCTGTGACGATAAACATTTTGATTCTTCAGTCAACAATTCAATATTTGACGATACCACTGAAGTTGTGATGATACGATTTCAATTCTTAATCAACGATTCGAAATTTGACGATACCACTGAAGTTGTGATGATATGATTTCAATTCTTAATCAACGATTTGATATTTGACGATACCACTGAAGTTGTGATGATACAATTTCGATTCTTAATTAACGATTCAATATTTGACGATACCACTGAAGCTGTGATGATACAATTTTAATTCTTAATCAACAATTCGATATTTGATGATACCGCTGAAGCTGTGATGATACAATTTTGATTCTTAAGTCGATGATTCGATATTTGACGATTCAATTTCGATTCTTAAGTCAACAATTCGATATTTGACGACGATACCACTGAAGCTGTGAGGATTCAATTTCGATTCTTAAGTCGACGATTCGATATTTGACGATTCAATTTCGATTCTTAAGTCGACGATTCGATATTTGATGATACCACTGAAGCTGTGATGATTCAATTTCGATTCTTAAGTCGACGATTCGATATTTGACGATACCACTGAAGCTGTGACGATTCAATTTCGATTCTTAAGTCGACAAATCGATATTTGACGATACCACTGAAGCTGTGACGATTCAATTTCCATTCTTAAGTCAACGATTCGATATTTGACGATACCACTGAAGCTGTGATGATTCAATTTCGATTTTTAAGTCGACAATTCGATATTTGACGATACCACTGAAGCTGTGACAATTCAATTTCGATTCTTAAGTCAACAATTCGATATTTGACGATACCACTGAAGCTGTGAGGATTCAATTTCGATTCTTAAGTCAATGATTCGATATTTGACGATACCACTGAAGCTGTGATGATTCAAATTCGATTCTTAAGTCAGTGATTTGATATTTGATGATACCACTGAATCTGCTAAGACATGATATGATACGATACAATTTGTTTTAGTATCCTACAATCGATATGTGACCAGTTTTGTTCAGAATCTGGAGCAGGCCAAGCGTTAATTTAACAGATCCTGTTGGTGTCGAGAAGTAATATTTTAAAAGGATCGGCATCAGAACACAATACCGTTTAACAAAGCGTTTAACAAAGTAGAGGAAGCCTGGCTACACACACACACACACACACACACACACACACACACACACACACACCTGCTGTGTAGATGTAAAAGCATGGGCTGGTGATAAAGAGCTTGACATGAGTGCTGTTTTGTAACCTTCCGGATTTTGGCTGAAGTTTTGAGTTACAGTGTTTCAGCTGATTCAGGGTGGAAAAGCACCGGGAATGCTGGAAACGTTCCGAAGAGGAGCGACACCTCAGTGGGAAATTCCACCACACACACCGCACAAAGCTTTCATTTACTCTCTCAGCACAGAGAGGTCGTATACGATCCTTGTTGTTTTTTCATCTTCTGGCTGTATCACAGTCGAGACGTCTGTATTAATCACTTCACTTCCAGTTCAAGACTTTTAATGATGTCACTGTTAACAAATTTGGGATCAGTTATGATTTTGGATTTTCCTCTTTCCTAGAAAGTCTTCATTCAGATTCACATCAAACAGCAACATCTCTGAACGATATCTCTTTCGAAGCCCGGGGGGGAAAATATCAAAAGGTTTCAGTGACTCAATCCCAAATAAACACTCCACATTATCAAAAGTAATAATCAGCAGAAAGCATGGTGGAAAAATCCAGCGGTTTGGAGATCCCTCTCCCACTTCCGAGGGCACGTGTGCTACAGTAAACATCTCCGAGCCCTTCGTGACAGCGTTTACACAATCTGTCTAACAAGCAGAAACGCTAATCGCCTCTCTGTGTCTCTCTTTTCTGGTGACTAATTATGTGAGCAGCGGAGGCATGTGGCGGGACAAGGGCCGTCTGCTGCTGCTGCTCTTTTGTTCCTGCTTTGTTTTGCTGCATTACTCCTAAAAAAAAAGAAAAAAAATGACAAAAAAGCTGATGTTGATCCTGATGTTTGTGAAACTAAGCAAGACGAATGCTAGCATACTATTTCCAGTTTGTATAAAATTAAGCAACAGATTTCGTACCAGTTTTTAATCTTCACAAAAATAAAATAAAATGCTAGTTTTTTATTATTTAAAAGACACTTTTTTTTACTATTGTTATCCACCTCACACTGACCCACCAGGCTACTACGGCTCAGCAATATGAGCTAAAAATTACATTGTGATATTTCCTGACATTTTCATCTCATCTCATCTCATTATCTGTAGCCGCTTTATCCTGTTCTACAGGGTCGCAGGCAAGCTGGAGCCTATCCCAGCTGACTACGGGCGAAAGGCGGGGTACACCCTGGACAAGTCACCAGGTCATCACAGGGCTGACACATAGACACAGACAACCATTCACACTCACATTCACACCTACGGTCAATTTAGAGTCACCAGTTAACCTAACCTGCATGTCTTTGGACTGTGGGGGAAACCGGAGGACCCGGAGGAAACCCACGCGGACACGGGGAGAACATGCAAACTCCGCACAGAAAGGCCCTTGCCAGCCACGGGGCTCAAACCCAGAACCTTCTTGCTGTGAGGTGATAGCACTAACCACTACACCACCGTGGCGCCCGACATTTTCATGATAATGATATATATTAGCAGAGCTCTATGCTTAAGACAATGCAGTAACGCATCGACCTGCTTTTTGTTGGCTTTTGAGACCGTACAACGACCGTACATACAAACGACATCCGAATACTGCCACAGGGAACCCAATCGTAAGAGCAAGGCAATGTATCTTATAAACATGTGACCACCAGACAATGAAATCTATATCTTTATTTCCATAAGATAGATGGGTTTTTATCCAGCACTTATTTTTAATTTCCTTTTTAAAAAAATAATGTGCAATTATTTACTAACACTGTAGCATCCATCGGCTTGAAGAACAACAGCAGAGAGTCTCTGATGTGTGCAGATGTGTTTCGTTTTATTCCTCTTGAACACAAGTATCGCATCAAACACCAAACACCAAGCTCCGTGAAAACTAAAGAACACAAAACTAAAACAATTAATGTAATATGATTGTAAACAGGCGGCACGGTGGTGTAGTGGTTAGCGCTGTCACCTTACAGCAAGAAGGTCCGGGTTCGAGCCCCGTGGCCGGCGAGGGCCTTTCTGTGCGGAGTTTGCATGTTCTCCCCGTGTCCGCGTAGGTTTCCTCTGGGTGCTCCGGTTTCCCCCACAGTCTAAAGACATGCAGGTTAGGTTAACTGGTGACTCTAAATTGACCGTGAGTGTGAATGGTTGTCTGTGTCTATGTGTCAGCCCTGTGATGACCTGGTGACTTGTCCAGGGTGTACCCCGCCTTTCGCCCGTAGTCAGCTGGGATAGGCTCCAGCTCGCCTGTGACCCTGTAGAACAGGATAAAGCGGCTAGAGATAATGAGATGAGATGATTGTAAACAAATACACAGTTTTGCAGAGTAATGTTTACCGTACAGACTCTGCTCTGAATGTTACACACCTCGTTCCACTCAACGAAACCTCTACAAGTTCCCCAAACATGCACCGTTAGCCTCCACGCTTAAAGTCTCATACTAAACTAGAGTTCAACCAAAGCACCGAACACAAACTAAACACACTCAATAAACAGCGCACACACTTTACACTGTGTGTGAATGACATATCAGGATGAGAGACAGCAAAGCTTTATAACACACCACGCTAAACCTCTGACGGAGGCACACGGGGAATATAAACACAGCAGCAAGCGTCGGAGCAGAACAAATACAGCTTCCTGGGCTGACAGCCATGCCCAGAACATGAATAATGAGAGACAGCTTTGGCTACCACTCACACACATGTTTTATACTCATTGGGAGCTCAGCCTTCAGGTAGTGAAAATCATGTTCAGAGACAAAAGAACCAGGAGCCAGGGGGCGCTCATGCACCAGTTCGGTTCGTCAGACTCCTGTCATAATCACCAACACAGGACGCTGGTTCCTGATCTCCAGTGCGGCGCCTTTGTATGCTGTGTTTTTACTCTTTGCTCCGGAACTCTCTCCGGATTTACTTTACTTTTCTTCCTGGTGTTTTGTTCCTTGTTTTCCATTTGTTTGTTTGTTTTTCAGTTTGGGGATAACAAAGCCCTGTTTTTTTCCACCCGGTATCTGCTCCTCCATCTATCTCCTGCTTCTGCTGACAGTAAAATTGTAACATAATCAGCCTGATAGTTATTACACAAGTTCTCCGTATCACTGATGTAGTCATGAGGGTAAAAACACAGCAGCTTCTCGTTCGTTTCTACAGGAAAGTCGATATTTCTGCTAAATCGTGATACTCACGATATTCAGTTGGCTGATGATATGAATGACCATGAAGGATCGTGATAATGATAATGACAATGATAATTTATCAATATCTATCACCCAGCCCTACAAAGGAGGCGTTACTTTCACATTTCTTTTATATTATTCTTTATATTTTGGGAAGATATTCTTAAAGGTCCCATGGCATGAAATTTTCACTTTCTGAGGTTTTTTAACGTTAAAATGAGTTCCTCTGACCTTCTTAAGTCACCCCAGTGGCTAGAAATTTCATAATGTGTAAACCAAACTATGCCCAACATTTGAGAATGGCGCGTCAAAACGGCGCGTTGATAAGCTCTTCCCTTTACTACGTCAGCAAGGGAGATGATCCCCACGCCCCCCCTCTGGATTCCCACCCACTCTATGAATTGCCCGCCCAGTTGTAGTGAGGAGACCATAGAGGACACAACATGGCACCACCTAAGCGAGCGAAACATGGAAGTTGCGCTGTACATGGATGTGACAACACAGAAAAGAGTCTGTTTTTACTGCCGACGGGAGAGCCCCTGAAGACGCAGTGGCTTAATTTTATTTACTTCAATAATACGCCGTCGAGTCTACCTAAGACGGTGTATGTTTGTCGGAAGCATTTTCCTGAGGAATGTTTCCACAACTTGGGACAGTACAGGGCAGGTTTTGCACATCAACTGTCACTGAAGCCTGGGTCCGTACCAAGCATCCCTGCCGCATCAGCAACAAACACCGAACAAGTAAGTGTATAACTGTTAAGTTGTTTTGCCGTGTTTTAAAATCGGTGCCCGTTAGCCTTGCAATGGCTACATTAGCTGTGCAGCTAACCGCTTCCTGCAGTTAGCCAGGTACTCTGCGCTACAAAACCAAAAAGCATGCAGTATGCTCTGTTAAACTGAGTTTAGTCTGGAAATTGACTGTAACTTATGAGCTTATGTTTTGCTGTGTTTTAAAATCGGTGCCACGTTAGCCTTGCAATGGCTACATTAGCTGTGCAGCTAACCGCTTCCTGCAGTTAGCCAGGTACTCTGCGCTACAAAACCAAAAAGCATGCAGCATGCTCTGTTATAATAGCCAATCAAAACAGTTTTTACAAAGACACCCACATTCTTTTTTTTAAGTCACTTGTTCATTTTATTTGTTTGTTCGTTCAGTAAAAACCCAAACATTTGTTGAATTTATTTTATTTCCTCGCGTCGCACCTTAATGATGTCAGCGCGCGGTATTTTTCCCTTTGCGGTTTGTTCCTGCTCTCTCGCCATAGTAAGACACCCACATCCACTTGTTCTGACCCACTGGAGGTAGCGTCACAGTGCTGTTAGCCAATCAGAGGTAACACGTTTACATGTCATGAATATTAATGATAAGACCCGCCCCCACCCTCTACCCTTCCCCGCCTCCTGCTTCTCATTAGCAAAACGACGCACTGGGAAAAGCGCTGAAATGGGGCTTTCTCCCAGGAGGCTATATCTACGTGCCGAGGGTTCATTTCGAGAAAGGCTGTGGATATAACATCCGGAAACCTCCACGAGCCCGTTTAAAGCATCAACAAGCCACCATGCCATGGGTCCTTTAATATTGTAGTTTTATTTCATGTTGCGTGTTTTGAAAGATATTTTAATATTTAATCCTGTGATTATTTTTTCTTTCGGTCACAGTGATGATTTTATTTTATTTTGAGTGCTTTTGTTTCTGTTTTTGTTATGTAATATTTGAGCTGCATTTTAAATTTATACTTCTATCTTATAATTATTTTTTATTTATGTATGCTTATATCATATAGTTTGTCTCTAGTTTATTATGGCTTTTGTTTGTTTTTTAGTCAATACATTACAAATTATAACATCCTTTTTATGGAATATTTAAAATATAATTATGTGGGATTTTTTTTTCTTTGTTTTATTTGGTTTGGTTATGTTTCCAGCTCTGGTTCATCATCATTTTTTCCCACATGGCGCATGATCAGCCTTGGGGAGCAACTGCCTTGGAGATTGAAAACTGTAGTCCATCAGCTGCTGGAAGTCCTGTTTCTCCATCAGGGGTCTAAGGACCTGACATTTCTCTAGTTTAAACACCTCCTCGTATTTACAACCCCGATTCCAAAAAAGTTGGGACAAAGTACAAATTGTAAATAAAAACGGAATGCAATGATGTGGAAGTTTCAAAATTCCATATTTTATTCAGAACAGAACATAGATGACATATCAAATGTTTAAACTGAGAAAATGTATCATTTAAAGAGAAAAATTAGGTGATTTTAAATTTCACGACAACAACACACCTCAAAAAAGTTGGGACAAGGCCATGTTTCCCACTGTGAGACATCCCCTTTTCTCTTTACAACAGTCTGTAAACGTCTGGGGACTGAGGAGACAAGTTGCTCAAGTTTAGGGATAGGAATGTTAACCCATTCTTGTCTAATGTAGGATTCTAGTTGCTCAACTGTCTTAGGTCTTTTTTGTCGTATCTTCCATTTTATGATGCGCCAAATGTTTTCTATGGGTGAAAGATCTGGACTGCAGGCTGGCCAGTTCAGTACCCGGACCCTTCTTCTATGCAGCCATGATGCTGTAATTGATGCAGTATGTGGTTTGGCATTGTCATGTTGGAAAATGCAAGGTCTTCCCTGAAAGAGATGTCATCTGGATGGGAGCATATGTTGCTCTAGAACCTGGATATACCTTTCAGCATTGATGGTGTCTTTCCAGATGTGTAAGCTGCCCATGCCACACGCACTAATGCAACCCCATACCATCAGAGATGCAGGCTTCTGAACTGAGCGCTGATAACAACTTGGGTCGTCCTTCTCCTCTTTAGTCCGAATGACACGGCGTCCCTGATTTCCATAAAGAACTTCAAATTTTGATTCAGCTGACCACAGAACAGTTTTCCACTTTGCCACAGTCCATTTTAAATGAGCCTTGGCCCAGAGAAGACGTCTGCGCTTCTGGATCATGTTTAGATACGGCTGCTTCTTTGAACTATAGAGTTTTAGCTGGCAACGGCGGATGGCACGGTGAATTGTGTTCACAGATAATGTTCTCTGGAAATATTCCTGAGCCCATTTTGTGATTTCCAATACAGAAGCATGCCTGTATGTGATGCAGTGCCGTCTAAGGGCCCGAAGATCACAGGCACCCAGTATGGTTTTCCAGTCTTGACCCTTACGCACAGAGATTCTTCCAGATTCTCTGAATCTTTTGATGATATTATGCACTGTAGATGATGATATGTTCAAACTCTTTGCAATTTTACACTGTCGAACTCCTTTCTGATATTGCTCCACTATTTGTCGGCGCAGAATTAGGGGGATTGGTGATCCTCTTCCCATCTTTACTTCTGAGAGCCACTGCCACTCCAAGATGCTCTTTTTATACCCAGTCATGTTAATGACCTATTGCCAGTTGACCTAATGAGTTGCAATTTGGTCCTCCAGCTGTTCCTTTTTTGTACCTTTAACTTTTCCAGCCTCTTAGGCTATGTTTACATTAGACCGTATCTGTCTCATTTTCTTCGCGGATGCACTGTCCGTTTACATTAAACCGCCTGGAAATGCCTGGAAACGGGAATCCGCCAGCGTCCACGTATTCAATCCAGATCGTGTCAGCTCCGGTGCTGTGTAAACATTGAGAATACGCGGATATGCTGTGCTGAGCTCTAGCTGGCGTCTCATTGGACAACGTCACTGTGACATCCACCTTCCTGATTCGCTGGCGTTGGTCATGTGACGCGACTGCTGAAAAACGGCACGGACTTCCACCTTGTATCACCTTTCATTAAAGAGTATAAAAATATGAAAATACTGCAAATACTGATGCAAATACTGCCCATTGTGTAGTTATGATTGTCTTTAGGCTTGCCATCCTTCCACTTGCAAGTGGTAAGTGATATGCGCTGGGATCACACACACAGCGGCTCAGTCCCAAATCACAGCTTGTTCACTTCACTCGCGTGCTCTGTGAGCTGCGCAAGGCCGGAGTGTGCACCCTCCAGAGGGCACTCGCTGTTCAGGGCGGAGTGATTTGGAGCGCAGGATGCCTGCGGAGCCGAGCGTATCCGTGTATTGGTATTGCTGTGTGCACACAAATTGTGTATTGGTGTTGCTGTGTGCACACTAATCGTTTTAAAAACGTTAATCTGATGATCCGCTGATACGGTCTAATGTAAACATGGGCTTATTGCCCCTGTCCCAACTTTTTTGAGATGTGTTGCTGTCATGAAATTTCAAATGAGCCAATATTTGGCATGAAATTTCAAAATGTCTCACTTTCGACATTTGATATGTTGTCGATGTTCTATTGTGAATACAATATCAGTTTTTGAGATTTGTAAATTATTGCATTTTGTTTTTATTTACAATTTGCACTTTGTCCCAACTTTTTTGGAATCAGGGTTGTATACCATTGGCATCTATTGTCGAGAGGACGAGAGGACGCTGGCATGATTGTTGCCGCTTCTCGCATCTCGCTTCTCGCTTCTCGCTTTTTGTTTCTCTTATATTTGATCGCGCCTTTCCTCTATCTCAAGCCGCGTCTATTTTTGAGCTGTGTTTGTTCCATCTCGACTACAACTCTGCTGTCGGATACAACTGACGCGACGCGTGCTTGGACTACTCTGTGCTCCGCAGTTAAAAAACTTTTGGATTGCCTACCTCCTTGCTTTCGGCGTACTGGGTATACTTCTGACATCTCCGCCGCCCTTTACCACTCTACCACAGGACTGTCAACTCGCTAGTCTGCATCCTGCACTGCTGCTACCTCCATTTGGGTGTAGCATTGGTTAGCAAGCCAAGCTAGCCGGCAAGGTGCCTGTGTTTGTTCGGTGCTCCCCAGTCGCCATGGCGCGGATAAACTACACCGTAGGCAAACTCCTTGAACTCAACTCTGTCTTTCTGTCTCCTCCATGCTGTCTTGAGGTTATCAAATCTCTTCACCTCCTGCGCCGTCCACCATATGTACACAGAGCTGTTCGCCAGAAGTTTGTTTACAACTCCAAGATTGCGGCTATTCCTGTCATCTGTTCCGCATCCCAGCACAGACGTGCTGAACGTAGGCCACGTCCACCACCTGTCATTCTCCGGAACCTAGTCTGCACTGACAGCACTGCATCCACCAGCAAGTTTGCCTCCTTCATGTTACAGAATATCAGATCAATAAACAACAAAGCCATCATTATTCACGACATGATAACAGAGAAAAAACTGGACTTCCTTTGTTTAACCGAAACATGGCAGAGTCAGCAGGACTTTGTTAGCCTCAACCAAGCTACCCCTCCCGGTTACACATACATCCATAAGCCGCGTGGCCACGGCCGCGGTGGTGGACTCGCCATCATACACCACTCTGATTTTTTGGTTAAAGAACACCCCGTCAGTGCATCATCATTTGAATGCCTCCATCTCTCAGTGATTGGCGCTGCTCAGCTGCAACTGGTCCTCATTTATCGACCACCTAAAGCCTCCTCCTGCTTCCTCCCTGAGCTCACTGAACTACTTGCTGCAGTGTGTCCCCTGTCCCCATCTACCATCCTGCTGGGTGACTTCAACATTCATGTGGACAACAGCAGCTGCTCTTTTGCAGCTGACTTCATGGCCCTTCTGGACTGCTTCAACATCACTCAGCATGTGCATGGCCCTACCCACAGCAAAGGACACACCCTCGATCTAGTCTGCAGCACCGGCTCATCTCCACTACATCTTCAATGCATTGACCTGGCCATATCAGACCATCAGGCAATTCTGTTTTCCATCCCGGTACCCCACCGCAGACAACGCCATTTGCGGTCCATCACTTTCCGCAACATTAAGAATGTTCCTCTGCCTCTTCTTTCTCAAACTTTAACGAACCATCTCACACCCCCGGATACTGCCCTCCCAGTGGACACCCTGGTCGAACACTACAACACAGCACTCTCAACCAGCTTGAATACTCTGGCTCCTACCATCACGCGATCTGTCTCTTTCTCCCGTCCAGCTCCCTGGTTTACCTCTGAGCTGCGCCTCATGAAAAAATCTGGGCGGCGCCTCGAGCGACTCTATAAAAAATCTGGCCTTACTGTCCACCTGGAGGCCTACAGGGACCATGTGGAGAGCTACAAGCAGGCCCTCACCACAGCCAAGACACGCTACTACTCCACCCTCATCAACAACCAGCAACACCACCCAAGAAAACTTTTTTCAACTATCAATCGCCTTCTCCGTCCTCCTCACTCACCCCAACCATCTGATCCTGCTGAACTGTGCTCCAGATTTCAAGACTTCTTCATCGCAAAAGTCAACACCATCCACCAGCAGCTAGTATCTACATCCCCGGCCACAAACCAAGCCCATGATGACACGCCTCCTGGCATCCACCAGCCATGGCAGGACATCTCCACCCCTGCTGCCTGTCCACCGCAGCACTACCTCTCCTGCTTTGCACCACTGGACAATGCCCAGGTCACCGATTTAGTCTCCACAGCCAAGTCATCATCCTGCCTCCTGGACCCCATGCCCTCCACCCTGGTCAAATCATGTCTTCCCACCCTCTGCAACACCATGACCACCATCATTAACACATCCCTACAGTCTGGAGTTGTGCCCACCACCTTCAAAACCGCTGCTGTCATCCCCACCTTGAAAAAGCCTGGTCTGGACCCTGACGATCCCAACAACTATCGTCCCATCTCCAACCTTCCTTTCCTTTGTAAAATCCTGGAAAGAGCAGTGGCAGCCCAACTTCAGCAGCATATGTCCCACCATGAGCTCTTTGAACCACTACAATCCGGCTTCAGAGCCCACCACAGCACAGAGACTGCTCTTGTCAAAATTACCAACGACCTCCTCACTGCTGCAGACAATGGACTCATCACCATCCTCATTCTCCTGGACCTCTCAGCAGCTTTTGACACAGTCTCTCACTCCATCCTCCTGAAGCGGCTC
This sequence comes from Neoarius graeffei, assembly GCF_027579695.1. Taxonomy (NCBI): domain Eukaryota; kingdom Metazoa; phylum Chordata; class Actinopteri; order Siluriformes; family Ariidae; genus Neoarius; species Neoarius graeffei. Next base: position 4,183,485 of record NC_083581.1, read on the forward strand.
TCAGAGTTCACTGGACTATCAGGCACAGTACTCCTCTGGTTCCACTCATACTTATCCAACCGGAAACAATTCATCACACTCAATGACTCCCGCTCCACTACAGCAACCATCAGCCACGGCGTTCCGCAAGGTTCGGTGCTTGGCCCCCTTCTTTTCACCATCTACATGCTCCCCCTTGGACAAATCATCCGTTTCCATGGTCTCAACTTCCACTGTTACGCTGATGACACACAACTATATATCTGCACCAAACCCTCTGCTCAGCTCCCCCCAACACCGCTCACTCACTGTCTGCGTGATATCAAAACATGGATGACCGACAATCTCCTCAAACTGAACAGCAGTAAAACCGAGCTCATGGTGGTGGCACCGGCGCCACTGCTCAGGAAGGTTGGGGATCTCCATCTGAACATCGATGGCTGCTCCTTCATCCCATCTCATGAAGTCCGTAACCTTGGTGTTATCTTGGATTCATCACTGTCTTTCCAGTCCCACATCAAAAATGTCACCAAATCTGCTTTCTTTCACCTCCGCAACATTTCCAGACTCAGGCCCTCACTCTCTAACACTGTTACAGAGACTCTTATTCATGCTTTCATATCATCCCGCCTAGACTATTGCAATGCCATCCTGCTTGGTCTGCCGAATAAGATCACAGACCGACTGCAATATGTTCAGAATTCAGCTGCCAGGATTCTCACAGGCACCAGGCCCTGGCAGCACATCACCCCCATTCTCAAACAGCTCCACTGGCTGCCCATTAAATCTCGCATTTCCTATAAAGTCCTCCTCCTCACTTACAAGTCTCTCCATGGTCTGGGACCCCATTACCTCAAAGATCTCCTCCATCCCTACTCCCCATCAAGATCCCTGCGGTCCTCATCCAAGGGCCAGCTGGTCATCCCCCGCACCAGACTTAAGGCCACCAGCGATAGAGCATTCTATGCAGCTGCTCCTTCTCTATGGAACAGGCTACCAAACACCATCCAGAATGCTCCTTCACTGGCAGCGTTTAAAAAACACCTTAAAACCCATCTCTTCATGGAGGCCTTTGGCTCCTAGTTTCCACAAGCACACACGCACACACTTATATGCACCCACACACACACTTCTACACTGACACCTTGTTAAGCGACCTTGGGTATTTTGAAAGGCGCTATATAAAACCAAACTATTATTATTATTATTATTATTATCTTCTTTTGGATGGCGTCACTGCTCATTCTGCATATGTGGGCTATATATTTCAAATGTTGTACTTGGCAAAAGTCTGAAATTGACTGTGATTGGGTAATTTCATGCAACCAGGCATTAGGTATCTTATAGGCCCAATCAAGTTCCCCCTCTACTGAGGTTTTTGGCTCATTTCATGCCTTGTATTTTCTGGATGGTGGTGGTATGTTCTTACAGGCAAATCCACCTGCAACCATTTTCCTTAGAAAATTATTCCAAACCACCTCAATCTTGTTCAGTTCCACCTTGGTACGATGCCATGCCTGCACACTATAAGGTAAGCGTGGACGGACACAGTCTGTCAGGATTTTCATTCAAGTATTAAGATAAATCTCACAATCAGTGAGGACATGCTTCAACTCAATCCATTTCTCGAACACTGACGAGATTCTGAGGTGTAGGAAGTCAGATGACTTATTGTTGGTGTTAGAGATCAGGTGGCCCAGGTATTTGAACTTTCTCACATTCTTTATTGCCATGCCATTAATTGAAAGCAAGCTTTCCTTCTCCTTAACACTTTCTTCTACATTAAAAGCCATAGTTTCGGTTTTCTTATAGGACATTTGTAGGCCAAATTTCATGAATGTGTTGCCATATATTTCGAGGCCCTTTCTCAGGTCATCCAGATTTTCTGAGAATACCACAATGTCATCTGTGTACATCAACCCTGACACCCTTATTGCACTATGCGACACATCAGTGAGGAAGTTACGAGGTGACACTTCAATTAGGATAATATACTCTATTCGTGCTCGAGTATCAGGAAACAGCTAGGATATTTCATGTTTGGTACAATGCATGACAAAGTCCATGTAAATGTTAAAGAGATTGGGACTTTCCAGTGCACCTTGTCTACATCCGACAAATGTACTGAAATACCGTTCAGTATTCTTAATGCAGGCCTTTGTGCCTGTATACAAAGCCTTAAGCACAGGAATAAGCTTTGAGCAGCGGAGGCGGATCTCCAGGACTCGAAAGAGTGCCTCACAAGGAATCCAATCATAGGCTGACTTTAGGTCTATAAAGCACAGATCGAGAGGTTGTTTTTCTCTCTCTAATATGTGCTTGATAATAAAAATGGCATCAACAGTTGAATAGTTCTTTCTAAAGCCGAACTGTGTCAGCATCAGGATACTCTCGTAAGTGATCCAAAATCTCTGGACAATTATCATGGATAGTAACTTAGAGATCGTGGCAATGATAGACAAACTATGATAGTTCTCAGCAAGAGATTTCAGGCCCTTTTTGTAAAGGCATGCTATGGAGGAGAGGAGCCAGGTATTTGGAATCTTGGCCCATTCCCAGATCAATCCCATCAACAAAAGCAGATACAAAAGAAGCCTCTTGGAGTCTGAGTATTTGAGTTGTACACTAGAGATCCCATCAGTTCCTTGACAATTACTATTCTTGAGCTTTGTCATACAATCTTCCAGCTCTGATACTTCAGGTGGGGCCTCATCAATCAGGTCGAGGTATTTGGGTGGAATGATATGTGGAAAACTATCAGGATCAGATAGTTCTGGCTGTTTTGAAATCCCTCTCACCCAAATGTTGGTCAAAGTGTTCTTCTAATTTCTCAACTTTGATAAACAGCTGATTTGACTTGGACAATGCTGTATAGTTCTTTGCTAATCAGAACTCCTCTTCAGTGTTTCTTTGCTCACAGGCCAGATGGATCTTATCAGCCTTATCTTTATAGTATGCACTTTTGAGTTTGAGGTGAAGTTTCTTGACTTGTGTCGACAGCCCTTTCCTTTCAACAGGATCCTTACACTTCTGTCTCTTCTCAATAAGAGCCAAGAAATCTTCACTCATCCATGGTTTCACATCATGGTCTCTTTGTAATGAAGGTATGATCTCATCTGAAGCAGTGCAAATGGCATCAACAATGAGGCCTTCAATAGCATCAACTTGCAAAGAGGGGGATGGTGGCTGTGCCAAGAGCTCATCAATTCGTTTACTATATCCAATTCTTACTACTTCACTGTCTTTCAGTGTTCGCACATCAGGTTTGGTGTGACTGGCTGCTGTAGGTTTTCCTTTAAAGATTTTTTGGCGTTTGCCCTTAGTTGGGAACATAGCATCTAGCACTACTACCCAATGATCAGAGTCAAAGTGTATACTGGCACTCGGGTAGACCCTACGGTTCTTGGCAGTCCGTTTAATATACCATTCACCTATTATTTAATCTAGTCATCTATAATACCCTGGATTAGATTAGAAGGACCAGCGATGGAAGGGTGTCTTTGTTGCAAACATGGTATTCAGGATAAACAGACTGTTACTCTCAGCTATTTCGATTAGTTTAGTGCCATTGAAACTTGTTGGTTCATCATCATTGCATGGGCCCGGACATGTGCAGCTATTATAATGGCTGTTGTCGCCAATAGTAGCATTAAGGTCACCACAGACTACTATTTTCGAGGAGAGGTGTGATCTTTTTGCTGATTTCAAAGCACTTGAGAGTGTGCTATAGAAGCCTTCCTTAGTCTCGGCGGCATATTCCTCAGTAGGGCAATAACAGTTGACCATGGTTAGTTTGATTGCCAGCATTAGTCTGCCCTCAGTAATATGCTCTATGTCATGGAGTTCTACATGAGAGGCCATTACTATAGTCACACCAGCTTGAACTTTCCTCTTGAGAATGCTGTAAACAACCTTCCAATCTTTAAGGGCAGGATCTTGGAATTCAATCTTGCCATTTACTATCTGTAGAACTTTGAGCGGGTGGGTGGAGCACAGATGTACGGCAGGCCAGAACTGAGTTTCCAAAACTCTTTATTTTTGCACTTTTCAGTGACTTTACACTCTCCCAGCCACACATGCACGCACACACACAAGTTGTCTGGTTGGGGAGAGAGCTACCTTCCTTTGCTCGCTCTCTCCTTTTATAGGGTGTGGTCACTGGAGAAGACACACAAACACAGGTTAACTGACATCAGGTGCAGTGATTCTGCCACTTACCTTCCCTGACTCCGCCCTCCGTTCACAGACCGACGCTTGACCACGCCCCCACTGCCACATACATCCACCACCCGACTCAGGCCGGGCAGCCGTCTGGCCTGCAGCCGACTCCCCCCCCCCTTGACGGGAGAGAAAGTCTGCCACGACCATCTGCACCCCTGGCCTGTGGACCACCTTGAAGTTAAAGGGCTGGAGTGCCAGATACCAACGGGTGATCCGCGCGTTGGCATCCTTCATGCGGTGGAGCCACTGGAGGGGCGTGTGATCCAAACAGAGGGTGAAAGGGTGTCCCAGCAGGTAGTAGCGGAGGGCGAGGACTGCCCACTTGATGGCCAGGCACTCCTTCTCTATTGTGCTGTAGCGGCCCTCATGCACTGACAGCTTTCTGCTGATGTACAGCACTGGGCGATCCTCCCCCTCCACCTCCTGGGACAGAACAGCCTCCAGCCCTCTGTCCAACGCGTCCATCTGCAACATAAAGGGGAGAGAAAAGTCAGGGGAGTGTAACAGTGGCCCCCCACACAGTGCAGCCTTTACCTCAGAGAAGGCCTGCTGGCATTGCTCCGTCCACTGGACCGGATCTGGTGCCCTCTTTTTAGTGAGATCAGTCAGCGGGCTGGTGACGTCCAAATAATTAGGTATAAACCTACGATAGTACCCAGCCAGCCCCAGGAACTGTCTCACCCCCTTTTTGGTCTTGGGCCTTGAGGCCGCAATCGCTGCTGTCTTATTAATTTGGGGATGCATCTGCCCATTGCCCAAGTGGAAGCCCAGATACCGTACTTCCACCCACCCAATCGCACACTTCTTTAGGTTGGCTGTGAGACCCGCTCGCCTCAGCAACCCAAGGATGGCCCTTAGGTGTTGCAGATGCCGTGGCCAGTCATTACTATAGATTATAATATCGTCTAAGTATGCGGCCGCATAGGTGGCGTGGGGGTGGAGGACCCTGTCCATAAGCCGCTGGAACGTAGCGGGCGCCCCAAACAGCCCAAAAGGAAGTGTGACAAATTGGTGTAAGCCAAATGGTGTGGAGAAGGCTGTTTTTTCTCGGGATAATGGAGTCAAGGGGATCTGCCAATAACCCTTTGTCAAATCCAGTGTCTTATAAAAGCGAGCTGTGCCTAGTCGATCCAGCAGCTCGTCAATACGAGGCGTTGGGTACGCATCAAATTTAGACACCGCGTTGACTTTTCTATAGTCCACACAGAACCGGACCGACCCGTCGGCCTTGGGAACCAAGACCACCGGGCTGCTCTAGTCACTGTGGGACTACTCGACGATGCCCATGTCAAGCATGGCCTCGAGTTCTTCCCAAACCACCTTTTTCTTGTGTTCGGGCAGCCTGTAAGGGCGGCTGCGCACTACCACCCCCGGGGGCGTCTCAATGTGGTGTTCTATGAGGCGGGTGCGGCTGGGCAGGGGCGAGAACACATCCAAAAATTCGGTCCTTAACTGGGCAACTTCCGTCAGTTGGGTGGGGGAGAGGTGGTCTCCACAGGGGACCGGAGAGGTACGCGATGTCAATTTTCCCTTTTGAACCTCCGGCCCCAGCTCTGCCTTCTCCGGAACCAACGACATCAACGCCATGGGGACCTTCTCGTTCCAAAGCTTGAGCAGATTGAGGTAGTAAATCTGTAGCGCCCCACCCCTGTCTGTTCGCCTCACCTCATAGTCAACGTCCCTGACTCACCGTGTGACCTCAAAGGGTCCTTGCCACTTGGCAATCAATTTGGAGCTCGACGTAGGCAACAGCATGAGTACTTTATCTCCCTGTGCGAACTCCCTAAGGTGCGTACCCCTGTCGTACAGGTGGATTTGCCATTCTTGGGCCTGCCACAAATTCTCCTGGGTTAGGTGTGTGAGTGTGTGGAGTTTTGCACGCAGGTCGATAACGTATTGAATTTCATTTTTGCTCGTTGAAGGTCCCTCCTCCCAATTTTCCTGCAGTACATCTAGGATGCCACGCGGCTTACACCCATATAATAATTTGAACGGGGAGAACCCCGTGGAGGCTTGTGGGGCCTCTCGCACTGCAAATAATAGGGGTTCGAGCCATTTATCCCAATTGTGTGTGTCCTCACATACAAACTTTTTAATTGTTCTTGAGGGTGCGATTGAACCGTTCGACTAAACCATCCATTTGTGGGTGATAAACGCTGGTGCGGATCGGCTTAATTCCTAGTAACCCATACAGTTCGCGCAGTGTGCGTGACATAAACGTAGTGCCTTGATCAGTCAGAATCTCTTTGGGGATTCCAACTCGGGAGATGATGTGGAAGAGTGCTTCCGCAATACTACGTGCTGAGGTATTGCGGAGAGGCACTGCTTCCGGGTATCATGTTGCATAGTCCACCAGAACTAAAATAAAGCGATACCCTCGTGTTGACCAATCTAATGGCCTGACAAGATCCATCCCAATTCTTTTGAACAGGGTCTCGATTAATGGCAGAGGGTGCAAAGGCGCTTTTGTAATGGCCGCTGGATTTACTAACCGGCATTCGCGGCACGCCGTACACCACCTACGGACACCATTGTGAATCCCTGGCCAATAGAACCAGGCCATTATTTGGGCTAGTGTCTTATCCTGCCCCAAGTGTCCAGCCATGGGATTAAAGTGAGCCACCTGGAATACCAATTCCCGGCGGCTCTTTGGGATCAAAAGTTGTGTGATCGGCTCCTTAGTCTGAGTGTCCTGCGTCACTCGGTATAATCTATCCTTCATAATGGAAAAATAGGGGAAGGATGGGGTGGCGTTTGGCTGGAGCATTTGACCATCGATTACTCTCACTTGGTCAAACGCATGCCGCAGAGTCTCGTCTCACGACTGCTCTAATGGGAAATCCACGAGGGATTCCCCAAGAGAGGGAGGAGGAGCCTGCTGCTCCTCACTCTGATGCAGAGATGACATAGACAGCTCTGCGACAGCTGCTCCCGCCAATGCCACACCGGGACCTCCCCCTGCTGAACTATGGCAGGCCCCACTCTTCACTAAACGAGTCATTAATTCCCGAAATCCCGGCCAATTAGTCCCCAAAATTATCGAGTGGGTAAGGCAAGGATTAACCGCCACCTTTACACTAAATTTCTCCCCTCGAAATAAAATGTGGACCGACACTAAAGGGTAGTTGTGAACATCCCCGTGCACACACAACACCTTCACCAACTGTGCTCTCCCCAATGCCTCGTCTTGCACCAGGCTTTGGTGGATTGAGGTCTGATTATAGCTGGAGTCCACCAAAGCCTGATACGTATCCCCTTGGATACTCACTGGTATGCGATATGCTCTGGCCCAATCGAGTGCGGTCCCTGGCGCGTCGGGGATCCAGACCACCGCGCCCACCTCCATTACCGAGCACTGATGCTGGAGGTGCCCCAGCTCCCCGCAGCGCCAGCAAACCAGCCAGGGCTTTCTATCTGCACCGGCGTTCTGGGGTTCACTCACCTGAGGGGGGGGAGAGACAGACACAGAAGTGGGAAACGGATGAGCACCGTGGGTGCGGCGGGCCAGCTGGGGTGGAGCCGGCCCCCGCCTCCGCGGTGGGGGAACTGGGCGAGGACGAGGAACAGGACGGGAGAGAGAGAGAGAGGGGAGAAGAGGAGATATGCTGTCCTGCCACTGGAACAGCCGCCAAATGTTCCTCTGCCAGCTCGATGGCCTGATCCAGCAATGCCGGGCAATGGCACTGGACCCACTCCGCAGTCCTTTCGGGAAGTCGGGCGATGAACTGCTCCAGTACCACCAGATCGACGATTCCCTCGGCGTTGCGGTTGTCAGCCCTCAGCCACCGCCGGCAGGTGTCCCGGAGTTGCTGGCCAAACGCGAACGGCCGGTCGACCTCCTCTAGGTGCAGAGCGCAGAAGCGCTGTCGATGTTGTTCTGGGGTGTGCCCCACACGCTGGAGGATGGCCCGGCGCAGGTCTGCGTAGACCAGCCGGCTGCCGGCGGGGAGCTGTAGCGCAGCCAGCTGCACCTCGCCTGTTAGCAGGGGGAGGAGGCGCACCGCGCTCTGTTCCACCGGCCTGCCCCAGGCCTCTGCTGCTTGCTCAAAGAGCGCGAGGAAGGCCTTGGGGTCATCATGCGGGCCCATCTTCATTAGGGTTAGGTGGGGAGGGCCCACGGCGGTGGAGGTGGTGGACCCCGCTGACATGAGGAGGTGCCGGAACGCCTGACAATCTTCCTGTTGCGCCAGCACCAGGGCCTCGAACCTTTGCTCCTGCTCCTTCCAGAGGGCGACTAGCGCCTGGTGCTGGCTCTTTTGGGCCGTGGTGAGGGTGTGGATCAGGTCTGCGAAGGGGGAGGACTCCATGGGGCTGTTCTCCTCTGTGCTCCAAATCCCGGGTTTCAGCACCACTGTGGAACTTTGAGCGGGTGGGTGGAGCACAGAAGTACGGCAGGCCAGAACTGAGTTTCCAAAACTCTTTATTTTTGCACTTTTCAGTGACTTTACACTCTCCCAGCCACACATGCACACACACACACACACAAGTCGTCTGGTTGGGGAGAGAGCTCCTTTCCTCTGCTTGCTCTCTCCTTTTATAGGGCGTGGTCACTGGGGAAGACACACAAATGCAGGTTAACTGACATCAGGTGCAGTGATTCTGCCACTTACCTTCCCTGACTCCGCTGTCTGTTCACAGACTGACGCTTGACCACGCCCCCGCTGCCACACTATCATACGAATCTCCGGTATGCAGCATATGTCATGTTGTAAGGCTTTTATTTGGAAAACATGCTCTGCCAGCTTACCTTCACATTTGGCAGTTCTCACGTTAACTTTACCAATATGAACATGATGGTAATTATTTGATTTCAATTTTGCCTTCCGATTCTTAACTAGATGAGCAGATTCTGCCATTGATCTACAGGAGGATAGATGAATCTTTTATAATAAATCCTAAATAATGAGTACTACTACTATTAAATAAATACTATATATAATTACAACACAATACTATTTAGAGAGTGACAGGTGAGTCCTAGCAGAGGAATCAGGACTTTTCTACCTTTTGTATTTATGAATGCTCATCAACTAGGATGGAAGAGGCTACTCCACATTCCAGCCCAGTGACTCTGTTTGATCACCTGACCGCAAGGTCAGGCTACCCAGGGTGCACCTGTCCTAATGACGGAGGTGGAGTTTGGCTAGAGTGTGATAGGCATTTAGGCTTAGCAGGACTTACAGTTACTGCCTTCTAAGCCTAGTGGATACACCCCAAACATGTTTGTTTGACTTTTCCCAATGTTACTCAAAAAGTAGTGAATATATTTGGATGAAATTTGGTGGACAGGTGATCCATGGGCCAAGGAACAATTGATTTGATTTTTATGCAAATCTGGATATGTATGTGGATTAGGGATATCTTTGTCTTTTCCCAGTATAACTCAAAAAGTAGTAAACGGATTTGGATGACATTTGGTGGAACGGTGAACCATGGGCCACGAAGCAATTGATTAAATTTTGATGGAAATCCAGATATGTTTGTGACCTAAGTCAAAAAGTAGTGAACAGATTTGGGTGAAATTTAGTAGAAATCTTTAGCATTATCCTCAGCTCAAGTGATGTGATTTTGATGTTGATAATATGTGGCTTGTTGGTGGTATGAATTCTAGCAAGTACCATTCTAGTTCATTTTGTTTTAACAGTAAAAAGTACTGAAACTGTGGAATAAAGTTGTTGATGTGTACATCCCATTAGCAGTTTTAAAAATGTACAGAATGGTCTGATTTTAACATTTTGTAATATTTATTTTAGCATCTTTGCTTGACATGTTCAAGGTTTGCATGTTTTCACTGCAAATAATCTGACCTTAACAAGTAAAATGAGCTGTAACATGAACAAAATTACTCCTATTTCTCATGATGAGATTACAATAAAACTAATCGATGTTTACACCTAGTTCCTACTTTTTCAGCTTAAAATTAATGACTCTGTTTTACTGCCTGAAATAAAGTAGTCAAAATTACCCAGACAATTTAAAATCAGTAAAAAATTTCAACAAATAGGATTTTTATGTTTTTTTTTTTTTTAAGTACAACAGTCCTACCATGATGATGAGCAGAGATACATCAAAAAGCAGATCCTAGAACTGGAACAAGCTAACAGGAAAGGAGCGTCAAGGAAGACTTGGAAAATCTGCTAGCAAAGTCAGGAAGCCAAATGCAGACGTCATCAAATCTCAATCAGAACTTCTTCAGGAATGGAGAAAATACTTTTCCAACCTGCTAAATGTTCCCACAGTAACTTCAACATGTGAAATTCTACAAGCAGAGCATGATTTAGACATCAAAATAGGAGATTTTGATAAGAGGAGCTAGAAAAAGCTATCAAAGGCTTAAACAACTACAAAGCTCCTGGTTTTGACTACATCACCGCTGATGTGCTCAAATATGGTGGCAAGTCTCTATCAGAGAGGCTACTTAAACTGGTCAATGTAATCAAGAACAGTCTAAAACCACTGAGAGACTGGATTAAGAACATCATTGTCCCACTGGCAAAAAAAAAAGGAGACTGAACTAAGATAAAAAAAAATTACAGAGGTATAACACCAATGAGCATTACTGCAAAACTTTACAACAAATGTCTGTGAAGATTCTCAGTCATCCAGGTCATAGTAACTGTGGGTGGTAAAAGAGAGCAACTGGACTTGCTTGAAGATTCTTGAAGACGTTTCACCTTTCATCCGAAAGGCTTCTTCAGTTCTGTCTGACTAAGGCTACATCCACACGACAACGGCAACGAGATTTTATTTAAAAAAATATCGCATCCACATGGGCAACGGATCAGTAAAATATCAGGTACATATGGCAACGCAACGCTTGCTGAAAACGATGCAATACACATGCCACACCTCTAGGGGCGCTGTAAGATGGTCCCATCGGAGACACCAGAACAATAGAAGAAGTAGACTCATGCGCATAAACCCCTTCTTCTACCCGGTGTGAAGCACTGTCAGGAACAAACACACAACAAGAAGAAGATGGCTGCGACTACGCAAGGAAATCGTGCCTTCTGTGTGTACAAATTAGTTTTATTAGTGTGCATAGTTTTATATAACTTAATTTTCTTATTGTGTGTGAACATTTTGAAAAGCATTTTTATATAATTTAGATAACTTTTTATATTGTGTGTGAACATTTTGAAAAGCAGTCTTATCCAATAAAAAAAAGAAATTCAAGAAATGGTTCAGTTACTTGTTTATTTAAAAGAAAAGCTGTATACAAAAGTGAATGCAATGCAGTGGTTCATACAAAACAGCGAGAGTGCTGCTTGTTCTAGTCATGTGGTTGTGATGTCATCGTAAACAAATCCGTTCTACTCATCCAGACGACTTCGCAATGGCGCCGTTGCCAGATTTTTCCACTCTGGAACCCGTTCTCAAAAAATATCATTGTGGGGCACCCAAAACGCCGGTGCCGTGTGGACGCCAGGCCGAAACAATAAACAATTTTTTCAGATTCACCTGAATCCGTTGCCGTGTGGACAGGGCCTAATAGGGAGTATCAGGTATTTATCCTCTCATAGATGAAAAGCTCATCTAAGGTGTCGTTGAGTCATCCTGTTGGTGTGGGTCACTCAGTACGTTTACATGCACATCCAAATCGAGCTACTGTCGGTAATCGAGCAAAGGGTCCCAGCAGGGGTGCCAGAGAAATCCAATCCTACATGCAACTGTGAAATCGAGCTATTGTGTGAGGTGCATTGTGCACCCGAGCCACAGGTGGCGCTACATGCCCCATCGTGTTGGTACACTTCCGGTTGTCGTCATGAAGAAGAGCTATAGTGTTGCCAGATACTGCTGACGTTTTCCAGCCCAAAACATGTTAAAATCTGCCAAAATGCACTTAAAATCTGGCAACACTGGCAGTTCCGTGTTCAAGCTGTTAGGCTTGCTCTAACAGACTGTATGGCTACAAACTGTCCTGCGCAGACCACTGTTTTGTAAGACAACTTATTTTGCACAATTGTATATTTTCCTAAAGTCCATTTTTTGCTTACAAAAATATATATTTTTGCTTACAATTTAACTTATGTCTTAATAAACACACAAAGTTCAATTGTTTTGTTTTTATTGACATTCTTCAGATGTTGGACATGCACACACATATATACACACACACACACACACAAATACAATGACTTGTTTATGTACACAATTCACAGCTATGCAACAGCTGTACAGATGTATTTGGTGATACAGTAAGTGAGCTAAATTTTAACAGTGCAAACAATGCCACAAAAAGAAAAGATTCATGCCATTGTCATGATTCGTTGTCATGCCGACCGAGGCTGTTGTGTTTCCCACTTGTGGTCTCGTCACTCGTCACTTCCGGAAGGGGCAGTAAGTAGCTCGACTACGTAGCTCGATAGGGTATACATGCACTAAGGCTACATCCACACGATAACAGCAACGAGATGTTATTTAAAAACATATCGCGTCCAAATGGGCAACAATCAGTAAAATATCAGGTCCATATGGCAACGCAACGCTTGCTGAAAACGATGCAATACACATGCCCCACCTCTAGGGGCGCTGTAAGACGGTCCCTTCGGAGACACCAGAACAATAGAAGAAGTAACGACGCATGCGCATAAACTATTATGCGCGAGACTTCATATTAGCCACAAAGTCAGGAAAATCTGTTCGTAAAATTACATTATAATGACCAAATACAATGAAAAGTATTTTTCCAGTCTCACCTGTGAAAGGTAATCCCATGTGATCTCGTTTGGACAGAAAACCTGTTGGTACAGTTAAACGCAGCTAATCTTTATTCTCCGCTTTGACCTCTCCAATATGGCGGCGAGGATGACGTATGATTCTACGCGGAAGGCAGCGTCTTCAATGGTCCGGAATAAATTGAATGCTACGCGTTGATGGATTAATTTGTTGTTTCTCACCTGTGAAAGGTAATCCCATATGATCTCGTTTGGACAGTAAACCTGTTGGTACAGTTAAACGCAGCTAATCTTTATTCTCCGCTTTGACCTATCCAATATGGTGGCGAGGATGACGTATGATTCTACGCGGAAGGCGGCGTCTTTAATGGTCCGGAATAAATTGGATTAATTTGCTCCTCTACGCCCTTTTTGAGGAATGTATTGTCAGACTTAAATCAACATCTGAAGAGGTGAGATCGCTCCTTTTTTCCCCTATTTTTGCTGGCGGGATTGACTCTGCCCTAAGGGCAGAGTCTCTCTCTCTCTCTCACACTTTGCACCATTACACAATAAATATTCACAGTGAAAATATTTTGTACGCACGTTTCATGAACCAAGTTATAGGATTTGTTGACAACTCGCATCGCAATGAGATCATTGGCACTACTGGTGTTAAGAATCAGACCATTTCATAAATGAATATTTTGCTGTAGAGCTGCAGTGTTTGTATAATTGCATGTTTTTGCTTCACTATTACTGTCACTATTCTGCTTCTTGCATTACTACTGTGAACTAACACCAAACATAATAATAATAATAATAATAATAATATCCAAGCTCGTGTTTCACTCTCACTAGTGCTCTGTAAGGCTTTTTCCTGGTGATATTTGTTACACTTCTACCCGGCGTGAAGCACTCACAGTCATGTGGTTGTGACGTCATCGTAAACAAATCCGTTCTACTCATCCAGACGACTTCACAACGGCAACGTTGCCAGATCTTTCCACTCTGGAACCCGTTCTCAAAAAGATTGCATTTTGGGCACCCAAAACGCCGGTGCCGTGTGGACGCCAGGCCTAAATGATAAGCAATTGTATCGGAGTCACCTGAATCCGTTGCCGTGTGGACAGGGCCTAAGTAGCTCTGCAGAAATCGCATAATCTAGGTCGTGTAGCTCGATTCCGAGAAATCAAGTTCGGTTCAATTTCAGCCGAATTAAGGTGTATACATGGCATTTTGAACTTCGATTTCAGTCGAGCAACGGCAGAAATTCGATTCTCTCTATGTGCATGTAAACGCACTGAGTGGGGGCTGGATGTGAAAGGCCTCGAGAGTCGTTAGGGTGATCAATGGATTGCCCGTTAAGGTGATCAATGGAATGTTGATTCTCTCTGACCTCCTGTGAGTCACTGAAAACAGCTGGGTTTTGGTGTGCATTCAGTTGTCTGGGAAGTGTGCCAAGGACTGCATTGTAGGTGGCTGATAAATGATGTCTTAGGCTACATCCACACGATAACGGCAATGAGATGTTATTTAAAAATATATCGCGTCCAAATGGGCAATGATCAGTAAAATATCAGGTACATATGGCAACGCAACGCTTGCTGAAAACGATGCAATACACATGCCACACCTCTAGGGGCGCTGTAAGACGGTCCCTTCGGAAACACCAGAACAATAGAAGAAGTAACGACGCATGCGCATAAACTATTATGCGCGAGACTTCATATTAGCCACAAAGTCAGGAAAATCTGTTCGTAAAATTACATTATAATGAACAAATACAATGAAAAGTATTTTTCCAGTCTCACCTGTGAAAGGTAATCCCATGTGATCTCGTTTGGACGGCAAACCTGTTGGTACAGTTAAACACAGCTAATCTTTATTCTCCGCTTTGACCTATCCAATATGGTGGCGAGGATGACGTATGATTCTACGCGGAAGGCGGCGTCTTTAATGGTCCGGAATAAATTGAATGCTACACATTGATGGATTAATTTGTTGTTTCTCACCTCTGAAAGGTAATCCCATGTGATCTCGTTTGGACGGTAAACCTGTTGGTACAGTTAAATGCAGCTAATCTTTATTCTCCGCTTTGACCTATCCAATATGGCGGTGAGGATGACGTATGATTCTACGTGGAAGGCGGCGTCTTTAATGGTCTGGAATAAATTGAATGCTACACGTTGATGGATTAATTTGCTCTTCTACGCCTTTTTTGAGGAATGTATTGTAGGACTTAAACCAACATCTGAAGAGGTGAGATCACTCCTTTTTTCCCCTATTTTTGCTGGCGGGATTGACTCTGCCCTAAGGGCAGAGTCTCTCTCTCTCTCTCTCTCTCTCACTTTGCACCATTACACAATAAATATTCACAGTGAAAATATTTTGTAAGCGGGTTTCATGAACCAAGTTATAGGATTTGTTGACAACTCGCATCGAGTTCGTTACACTTCTACCCGGCGTGAAGCACTCACAGTCATGTGGTTGTGACGTCATCGTAAACAAATCCGTTCTACTCATCCAGACGACTTTGCAACGGCAACGTTGCCAGATCTTTCCACTCTGGAACCCGTTCTCAAAAAGATTGTGTTTTGGGCACCCAAAACACCGGTGCCGTGTGGACGCCAGGCCTAAACGATAAACAATTGTATCAGAGTCACCTGAGTCCGTTGCCGTGTGGACAGGGCCTTAGACCCCCACCTCTGTTCAGTGATGGCCGTTCCAGGTTGACAAAAATGGCTTCTTTAATCTGACCAGGCTACACAACCGGACATAGAAGAGAAATGGGTGAAGAACTTATCTGACAGGGTACTCACCCAACCAGAAAAGGATGTTTTATCCAAGGGACTTAACTTTGCAGTTTCACCAGAGCGGATACCAGTGGTAGATCTCATCACAGCCACAGAGTCAGCCATCAGAAACAACAATCTGACCAACACAGAGGCAGAACAACTTAGACTGAAGATATCAGCTGCTCTGTCCAGTGCAAAAGCACCCCCCTCCCACCTCACCAGCCAAGAAAGGAGGGCTCTTACATTGCTTCAAAGAGACCGGAACATCACCATCCTTCCTGCTGACAAAGGGAGATGCACAGTGGTGCTAAACACAGTGGACTACCACTCCAGGATGACCAGTCTCCTCAGCGACACAACCACCTATGAAACCTTAAGGTGGGACCCCACCAGTTGTTACAAAAAGAAAGTTGTTAGCTGCCTGCAACAACTAGAAAAGGACCAAGCCATCAACCAATCTCTGTACTACAGATTGTACCCTGGGGAAGCCATTCCTCTCATATACGGACTCCCCAAGATTCACAAGGAAGGAGCTCCACTCAGGCCTATCATCAGCAGTATAAACTCTGTCACCTATAACATTGCCAAACACCTAGCCACCATCCTGGATCCTCTTGTTGGGAATACGCTACATCACGTCAAAAACTCCCAAGATTTTGCTACTAAAGTTGCAGACCTCAAATTAGACTTAGATAAAACCATGGTTTCCTACGATGTCACTTCTCTTTTCACCTGCATTCCCACCACAGAAGCAGTTGAATCTGTTAGAAAACGACTTCTTCAAGACAGCACCTTACTGGATAGAACGGACCTCACCACGGACCAGATTTGCACCCTGCTTGACCTCTGCCTGACTACCACTTATTTCCAGTTTAATGAAAGTTTCTACAGACAGAAGCATGGATGTGCCATGGGCTCACTGGTGTCCCCTATTGTGGCCAATCTTTACATGGAGGAAGTGGAACATAAAGCTTTGACCACTTTTTCAGGAGTTGCTCCCAGCCACTGGTTCAGATATGTGGATGACACCTGGGTTAAAATCAAAACCCATGAAGTGGAAGCCTTCTCTAAGCACATCAATGCAGTGGATATCAACATCAATTTCACTCAGGAGGATGTCAGTGGGAATAATCTAGCCTTCTTGGATTGTGATGTACACATTAGACAAGACAGAAGCCTTAGCACCAAGGTCTACCAGAAACCCACACACACAGACCAGTACCTACTCTTCGACTTTCACCACCCACTGGAACACAAATTGGGGGACATTAGGACCTTGCAACACAGGGCTCAGAACATCCCTACAATGGTAGAGTGAAAGAGAAGGAGCAGAATCACATCAAGAAAGCACTTCAGAACTGTGGGTATCCCAACTGGTCTTTCTTCAAGAGCAGAAAAAGGAACATAATGGACAAGGAGGATAATAGGAACAAATGCAAGAACATTGTCATTCCCTACATTCTGGTCTGTCTGAGAAACTCAGGAGGATCGTCTACAAACACAACATTCCGGTACATTTCAGACCCAGTAACACCCTGAAGCAGAAACTGGTCCACCCTAAGGACAGAATAGCCAGACACAAACAGGACAACGTAGTGTATGCAATTCAGTGGAGTGAGGAATGCATGGACTCATATATTGGGGAAACAAAACAACTGCTTCACAGGCGCATGACTCAACACAGGAGAGCCAGTTCCTCAGGCCAGGACTCTGCTGTCTACCTTCATCTTAACAACAAAGGACACTCATTTCAGGATTGCAACGTACGCATTTTAGCCAGAGAGGATCGTTGGTATGAGCGAGGAGTTAGAGGCTGTCCACACGGCAACGGATTCAGGTGAATCTGATAAAATTGTTTATCGTTTCGGCCTGGCATCCACATGGTACCGGCGTTTTGGGTGCCCCACAATGATATTTTTTGAGAACGGGTTCCAGAGTGGAAAAATCTGGCAACGGCGCCATTGCGAAGTCATCTGGATGAGTAGAACGGATTTGTTTATGATGACGTCACAACCACATGACTAGAACAAGCAGCACTCTCGCTGTTTTGTATGAACCACTGCATTGCATTCACTTTTGTACACAGCTTTTCTTTTAAATAAACAAGTAACTGAACCATTTCTTGAATTTCTTTTTTTTATTGGATAAGACTGCTTTTCAAAATGTTCACACACAATATAAAAAGTTATCTAAATTATATAAAAATGCTTTTCAAAATGTTCGCACACAATAAGAAAATTAAGTTATATAAAACTATGCACACTAATAAAACTAATTTGTACACACAGAAGGCACGATTTCCTCGCGTAGTCGCAGCCATCTTCTTCTTGTTGTTGTGTGTTTGTTCCTGAGTGCTTCACGCTGGGTAGAAGAAGGGGTTTATGGCATACGTCCTACTTCTTCTATTGCTCTGGTGTCTCTGATGGGACTGTCTTACAGGGCACGTAGAGGTGTGGCATGTGTATTGCATCATTTTCAGCAAGCGTTGCATTGCCATATGTACCTGATATTTTACTGATCCGTTGCCCATGTGGACGCGATATTTTTTTAAATAAAATCTTGTTGCAGTTGTCGTGTGGATGTAGCCTCAAAGAAGCCATTTTTGTCAACCTGGAACGGCCATCACTGAACAGAGGTGGGGGTCTAAGGCCCTGTCCACACGGCAACGGATTCAGGTGACTCCGATACAATTGCTTATCGTTTAGGCCTGGCGTCCACACGGCACTGGCATTTTGGGTGCCCAAAACGCAATCTTTTTGAGAACGGGTTCCAGAGTGGAAAGATCTGGCAACGTTGCTATTGCGAAGTCATCTGGATGAGTAGAACGGATTTGTTTACAATGACGTCACAACCACATGACTGTGAGTGCTTCACGCCGGGTAGAAGTGTAACGAACTCGATGCGAGTTGTCAACAAATCCTATAACTTGGTTCATGAAACGCGCTTACAAAATATTTTCACTGTGAATATTTATTGTGTAATGGTGCAAAGTGAGAGAGAGAGAGAGAGAGAGAGAGAGAGACTCTGCCCTTAGGGCAGAGTCAATCCCGCCAGCAAAAATAGGGAAAAAAAGGAGCGATCTCACCTCTTCAGATGTTGGTTTAAGTCCGACAATACATTCCTCAAAAAGGGCGTAGAGGAGCAAATTAATCCATCAACGTGTAGCATTCAATTTATTCCGGACCATTAAAGACGCCGCCTTCCGCGTAGAATCATACGTCATCCTCGGCGCCATATTGGATAGGTCAAAGCGGAGAATAAAGATTCATGTGCTGCGTTTAACTGTACCAACAGGTTTTCCGTCCAAACGAGATCACATGGGATTACCTTTCAGAGGTGAGAAACAACAAATTAATCCATCAACACGTAGCATTCAATTTATTCCGGACCATTAAAGACGCCGCCTTCCGCGTAGAATCATACGTCATCCTCGCCGCCATATTGGATAGGTCAAAGTGGAGAATAAAGATTAGCTGCATTTAACTGTACCAACAGGTTTGCCATCCAAACGAGATCACATGGGATTACCTTTCACAGGTGAGACTGGAAAAATACTTTTCATTGTATTTGGTCATTATAATGTAATTTTACAAACAGATTTTTCTGACTTTGTGGCTAATATGAAGTCTCACGCATAATAGTTTATGCGCATGCGTCCTTACTTCTTCTATTGTTCTGGTGTCTCCGAAGGGACCGTCTTACAGCGCCCCTAGAGGTGTGGCATGTGTATTGCATCGTTTTCAGCAAGCGTTGCGTTGCCATATGGACCTGATATTTTACTGATCGTTGCCCATTTGGACGCGATATATTTTTAAATAACATCTCGTTGCCGTTGTCGTGTGGATGTAGCCTAAAGCCCTGTCCACACGGCAACAAATTCAGGTGACTCCGATACAATTGCTTATCGTTTAGGCCTGGCGTCCACACAGCACCGGCGTTTTGGGTGCCCAAAACGCAATCTTTTTGAGAACGGGTTCCAGAGTGGAAAGATCTGGCAACATTGCCGTTGTGAAGTCGTCTGGATGAGTAGAACGGATTTGTTTACGATGACGTCACAACCACATGACTGAGTGCTTCACGCCGGGTAGAAGTGTAACGAATATCACCAGGAAAAAGCCTTACAGAGCACTAGTGAGAGTGAAACACGAGCTTGGATATTATTATTATTATTATTATTATTATTATTATGTTCAGTGTTAGTTCACAGTAGTAATGCAAGAAGCAGAATAGTGACAGTAATAGTGAAGCAAAAACATGCAATTGTACAAACACTGCAGCTCTACAGCAAAATATTCATTTATGAAATGGTCTGATTCTTAACACCAGTAGTGCCAATGATCTTCTCATTGTGATGCGAGTTGTCAACAAATCCTATAACTTGGTTCATGAAACGCGCTTACAAAATATTTTCACTGTGAATATTTATTGTGTAATGGTGCAAAGTGAGAGAGAGAGAGAGAAAGAGAGAGACTCTGCCCTT
The DNA here is from genome assembly GCF_027579695.1 of Neoarius graeffei. Classification (NCBI taxonomy): domain Eukaryota; kingdom Metazoa; phylum Chordata; class Actinopteri; order Siluriformes; family Ariidae; genus Neoarius; species Neoarius graeffei. The sequence continues at coordinate 4,203,620 of NC_083581.1, forward strand.
AGGGCAGAGTCAATCCCGCCAGCAAAAATAGGGGAAAAAAGGAGCGATCTCACCTCTTCAGATGTTGATTTAAGTCCGACAATACATTCCTCAAAAAGGGCGTAGAGGAGCAAATTAATCCAATTTATTCCGGACCATTAAAGACGGCGCCTTCCGCATAGAATCATACGTCATCCTCGCCGCCATATTGGAGAGGTCAAAGCGGAGAATAAAGATTAGCTGCGTTTAACTGTACCAACAGGTTTACTGTCCAAACGAGATCATATGGGATTACCTTTCACAGGTGAGAAACAACAAATTAATTCCATCAACGTGTATCATTCACTTTATTCCGGACCATTGAAGACGCCGCCTTCCGCGTAGAATCATACGTCATCCTCGCCGCCATTTTGGAAAGGTCAAAGCGGAGAATAAAGATTAGCTGCGTTTAACTGTACCAACAGGTTTTCTGTCCAAACGCGATCACATGGGATTACCTTTCACAGGTGAGACTGGAAAAATACTTTTCATTGTATTTGGTCATTATAATGTAATTTTACAAACAGATTTTCCTGACTTTGTGGCTAATATGAAGTCTTGCGCATAACAGTTTATGCGCATGCGTCGTTACTTCTTCTATTGTTCTGGTGTCTCCGAAGGGACCGTCTTACAGCGCCCCTAGAGGTGTGGCATGTGTATTGCATCGTTTTCAGCAAGCGTTGCGTTGCCATATGGAGCTGATATTTTACTGATTGTTGCCCATTTGGACGCGATATATTTTTAAATAACATCTCGTTGCCGTTGTCGTGTGGATGTAGCCTAAGACATCATTTATCAGCCACCTACAATGCAGTCCTTGGCACACTTCCCAGACAACTGAATGCACACCAAAACCCAGCTGTTTTCAGTGACTCACAGGAGGTCAGAGAGAATCAACATTCCATTGATCACCTTAACGGGCAATCCATTGATCACCCTAACGACTCTCAAGGCCGTTCACATCCAGCCCCCAGTGACCCACACCAACAGGATGACTCAACAACACCTTAGATGAGCTTTTCATCCATGAGAGGATAAATACCTGATACTCCCTATTAGGTGGGGTTTACATTAGACTGTATCAGCGGATCATCAGATTAACATTTTTAAAAACGATTAGCGTGCACACAGCAACGCCAATACACGATTCGCGTGCACACAGCAACGCCAATACACGGATACGCTAATCACATGACTAATTCGGCACGTAAGTTGAAATGTGTCAGTGCGGCTCATCGCTTCCTCCTCAGCGGCTGTGCTCCAAATCACTCCGCCCTGAACAGCGAGTGCCCTCTGGAGGGTGCGCACTCCGGCCCTGCGCAGCTCACAGAGCGTGTGAGTGTAGTGCACGAGCAGTGATTCAGGACTGAGCCGCTGTGCGCAAGTCACTTACCACTTGCAAGTGAAAGGATGGCAAGCCTAAAGACAATCATAACTACACAATGGGGAGTATTTGCATCAGTATTTGCAGTATTTTCATACTTTTATACTCTTTAATGAAAGGTGATACAAGGCGGAAGTCTGCGCCATTTTTCAGCAGTCGCGTCACATGACCAACGCCAGCGAATCAGGAAGGTGGATGTCACAGTGACGTTGTCCAATGACGACGCCAGCTAGAGCTCAGCACAGCATATCCGCGTATCCGCGTATTCTCAATGTTTACATAGCACCGGATCAGACACGATCTGGATTGAATACGTGGACCCTGGCGGATTCCCGTTTCCCGGCGTTTCCAGGCGTTTTAATGTAAACGGACAGTGCTTCCGCGAAGAAAACGAGACAGATACGGTCTAATGTAAACTTGGCCATAGTCAGACAGAACTGAAGAAGCCTTTCGGATGAGAGGTGAAACGTCTTCAAGAATCTTCAAGCAAGTCCAGTTGCTCTCTTTTACCACCCACAGTTTACAACAAATGCTGCTGAGCCGTATAAGGCTACATCCACACGACAACGGCAATGAGATGTTATTTAAAAAAATATCGCATCCACATGGGCAACGATCAGTAAAATATCAGGTCCATATGGCAACGCAACGCTTGCTGAAAACGATGCAATACACATGCCACACCTCTAGGGGCGCTGTAATACGGTCCCTTCGGAGACACCAGAACAATAGAAGAAGTAAGGACGCATGCGCATAAACTATTACAGTAAATCCTCTAATACTGGCCTGTATTCCATTACTGGCCGGGACTCTAATATTGGCCGGTCTCGCTGTCGGAGGAGGTAAATAATGGCCGGACTCTAATACAGGCCGGGGCTATAACCAACAATGTTTCTGAGATCATAGTGGCCTTACACAATCGTTCCGATCTGAAAGACAATTGTGATCAGTGGCGCCGCCAGCCGTATGGCCGTACGCACTAGGCGTACCTTGGGGAGAGAGATATTTTTTTTAAATTATAATTGTTACCTGAATGCTTTGGCAATGCAACATAATTTGAGAGAGAGAGAGAGAGAGAGAGAGACGTGTGTGTGCCGGCGCATTTGTGTGCTTCAGGAGTGGGCGGGGTGTGCGTGACCAAGAAAGCTCATTGGTCAATGCAGATATACTTTTCTTGCACCACTGAGATTCTCTCCAGTTTTGAGAAACGGAGACAGACAATCGTCAGTAGTCAGAGCTTGTGCGAGAATTTATTGAGAAGCGAGTCAAAAATGAGTAAACGAACCCTGAAACAAACGAGCTTGTTTCAGACTTTTACGAAAAAGTCCAAAAGCAGTGATCCAGGGGTGTCATCTGCTTGCCAGTCCTCTCCAGTATCAGCTAGTAACACGGCACCGGCAGCTTCCACTCCTCCGCAACCTAGCAGCAGTACGCTGCAGCTGGATGCGAGCTCAGTTCCTTTGAGGGAATTGCCTTCATCTACCTCTGAGTTTGAAACTAGCCATACATCCAATGAATTTCATATAAGAACACCTACATCTCCCCATGTCCCTTACGATCAGAAGTAGATGGTTGCTCCACCTTGCTGACAAATGAGCCATCAGATAGCTTTACTAATGAGCCACGAGTCAGCCCGCTATCACTGACATCAGATTTATCAGACATAGGTAAACTTCAACCAGATGCCTTAAAATGTGCACCGGACTCTGTAAAGCTCAATGTCCTACAGAACCGCTTCAAACCAGACAGAGGGTGGGTGGCTCCTTCTACTCTGATTTTAGGTAAACTCAGAAAAATACCCGAGGAGTTTTTCAACGAGTCTATGTACCCCACGTTGCGCTACAGTGTGTGTCAGAGTCGTGCGTGCGGTAGTGCTGAGCAAGTTCACTAGATTCTAATCGAGGCTATAAAGAGTTTATTGTTTATTGTCGTGTGTAGTTCACATATGTTGTTCAAATATCAGCCTGTGTTCATGGAAGGCTATTGTTCAATTTCAAGTTAAAGTTCTATCGTTGTTTTGTGTATAAGCCTATAGATCGACTCTTCATAGAAACTGCAGCACGCAAGCGTTTTTTTTTTTTTTTTTGGGGGGGGGGGGGGATTACACCGCTAGTGCGTACCTTACAGTTCAACCCTGCAGGCGCCCCTGATTGTGATTACTGGTAGGTCTGGTGGTAACCAGGCAACCAAGCATCAACCTATTTTATAGGTTCAAATAGACACAAAATCTCGTTTTTATTCATTCCACTGGTAGTCTGTTTTGCTCAAATAGAAATAGAGGCCTGCCTCTAATTCTGGCCTCCTTCCAATAATGGCCTGGACCAAGATGCACTTGAGTGAAATAAAGGCCCCGGCCTATATTAGAGGATTTACGGTATGCACGAGACTTCATATTAGCCACAAAGTCAGAAAAATCCGTTTGTAAAATTACATTATAATGACCAAATACAATGAAAAGTATTTTTCCAGTCTCACCTGTGAAAGGTAATCCCATGTGATCTCGTTTGGACGGTAAACCTGTTGGTACAGTTAAACGCAGCACATGAATGAGGCATATTTATTCTCCGCTTTGACCCATCCAATATGGCGGCGAGGATGACGTATGATTCTACGCGGAAGGTGGCGTCTTTAATGGTCCGGAATAAATTGAATGCTACATGTTGATGGGTTAATTTGTTCTTCTACGCCCTTTTTGAGGAATGTATTGTAGGACTTAAACCAACATCTGAAGAGGTGAGATCGCTCCTTTTTTTCCCTATTTTTGCTGGCGGGATTGACTCTGCCCTAAGGGCAGAGTCTCTCTCTCTCTCTCACTTTGCACCATTACACAATAAATGTTCACAGTGAAAATATTTTGTAAGCGCGTTTCATAAACCAAGTTATAGGATTTGTTGACAACTCGCATCGAGTTCGTTACACTTCTACCCAGCGTGAAGCACTCACAGTCATGTGGTTGTGACGTCATCGTAAACAAATCCGTTCTACTCATCCAGGCGACTTCGCAACAGCAACGTTGCCAGATCTTTCCACTCTGGAACCCATTCTCAAAAGATTGCGTTTTGGGGCACCCAAAACGCCAGTGCCGTGTGGACGCCAGGCCTAAACGATAAACAATTGTATCGGATTCACCTGAATCCGTTGCCGTGTGGACAGGGCCTAAGAGACCAACTTGATGTGAAACTGAGTCAACCAAGCAAGTTCTCACCCAGGTAGAGGATGCATTGAGCATGTCCACACTCTCAGGAGAATCCTGGAAGGATGTGATGGAAAGAATCTGCTTCTAGTAGCAGTCTTTGTCGACTTTAAGAAGGCCTTTGATTCAATCAATTGTCCTGTCCTGTTTAAAATCTTCTTACTTTATGACATCCCAGAGCCTATTACTAAAGCAATTCAAATCTTATACAAGAACAGAACATCACTGATGGTGCATTAACAGAAGGGTTTGAGATGAAAACCAGCATACTCCAAGGTGATGTGCTTGCACTCTATCTCTGTATCATAGTGACTGACTGGGTAATGTGAAATGCCAAAATCAAAGATCTGGGTATCATTACCCACCAAAGACAATCTTGTAGACACCTGGAGAAAAAGATCAGGGTTATGGAGTATGCTGATGATATTGTCTTACTTGAGAACATGGTTAAGAATGCTCAAAAACAACTTGATACGATGTCCTCTGCAGCCAAAGAAGTTGGACTTGTCATCAACACAGAGAAAACAAAAGTTGTGGCAAAATCCATTGGCCAACCGGCCATCAAGCTTGAGGGAAACACTCCTGAAGTAGTGGATGATTTCCAATACCTTGGTGCTTTTGTGAACGATACTGTCTGTGATTTCAAGCACCATAGGGCTAAAGCATGGTCAGCGTTTTGGAAGCTAAAAAAAAAAAACATCTGGCAATCCAAAGTTCACATCAGCCTCAAAGTAAGACTCTTTAATGCTTCTATTCTCAGTGTCCTCATACACAGTGGTGCTTGAAAGTTTGTGAATCCTTTAGAATTTTCTATATTTCTGCATAAATATGACTTAAAACATCATCAGATTTTCACACAAGTCCTAAAAGTAGATAAAGAGAACCCAGTTAAACAAATGAGACAAAAATATTATACTTGGTCATTTATTTATTGAGGAAAATGATCCAATATTACACATCTGTGAGTGGCAAAAGTATGTGAACCTCTAGGACTAGCAGTTAATTTGAAGGTGAAATTAGAGTCAGGTGTTTTCAATCAATGGGATGACAATCAGGTGTGAGTGGGCACCCTGTTTTATTTAAAGAACAGGGATCTATCAAAGTCTGATCTTCACAAAACATGTTTGTGGAAGTGTATCATGGCACGAACAAAGGAGATTTCTGAGGACCTCAGAAAAAGCATTGTTGATGCTCATCAGGCTGGAAAAGGTTACAAAAGAGTTTGGACTCACCAATCCACAGTCAGACAGATTGTGTACAAATGGAGGAAATTCAAGACCATTGTTGCCCTCCCCAGGAGTGGTCGACCAACAAGGATCACTCCAAGAGCAAGGCGTGTAATAGTCGGCGAGGTTACAAAGGACCCCAGGGTAACTTCTAAGCAACTGAAGGCCTCTCTCACATTGGCTAATTTTAACGTTCATGAGTCCACCACCAGGAGAACACTGAACAACAATGGTGTGCATGGCAGTGTTGCAAGGAGAAAGACACTGCTCTCCAAAAAGAACATTGCTGCTCATCTGCAGTTTGCTAAAGATCATGTGGACAAGCCAGAAGGCTATTGGAAAAATGTTTTGTGGACAGATGAGACCAAAATGTTATGTTTGGAGAAAGGAAAACACTGCATTCCAGCATAAGAACCTTATCCCATCTGTGAAACATGGTGGTGGTAGTATCATGGTTTGGGCCTGTTTTGCTGCATCTGGGCCAGGACGGCTTGCCATCATTGATGGAACAATGAATTCTGAATTCTACCAGCGAATTCTAAAGGAAAATGTCAGGACATCTGTCCATGAACTGAATCTCAAGAGAAGGTGGGTCATGCAGCAAGACAATGACCCTAAGCACACAAGTCGTTCTACCAAAGAATGGTTAAAGATGAATAAAGTTAATGTTTTGGAATGGCCAAGTCAAAGTCCTGACCTTAGTCCAATGGAAATGTTGTGGAAGGACCTGAAGTGAGCAGTTCATGTGAGAAAACCTACCAACATCCTAGAGTTGAAGCTGTTCTGTATGGAGGAACGGGCTAAAATTCCTCCAAGCCGGTGTGCAGGACTGATCAACAGTTACCGCAAACGTTTAGTTGCAGTTATTGCTGCACAAGGGGGTCACACCAGATACTGAAAGCAAAGGTTCACATACTTTTGCCACTCACAGATATGTAATATTGGATCATTTTCCTCAATAAATAAATGACCAAGTATAATATTTTTGTCTCATTTTTTAACTGGGTTCTCTTTATCTACTTTTAGGACTTGTGTGGAAATCGGATGATGTTTTAGGTCATATTTATGCAGAAATATAGAAAATTCTAAAGGGTTCACAAACTTTCAAGCACCACTGTAATCAGTGAGTCCCTTGAGAAGAAGATCAATGTCTTCCAAACCCAATGTCTTTGAATAATTCTGAACATCAGCAAAAGAGATCACATCACCAACAACTATATATACGAGCAGACAGGAACGAGACCCCTGATAGAGACAGTAATTCATCGGTAGCTGTCTTTTGTTGGTCACTCAGTCAGGAGGAATGAAAGTGATCTCCTCCAACAATACTGTCTGGATGTTCCATCTCATAGTCATCGAAGCAGAGGAAGACAGAAATCAAGCTACTTGCAACATGTTGCCAAACTTTTAAGCAACAATGTCATGCTGGATGAGAGGGAAGTACAGATTGCTGCCAAGGGTCTTGTGGAGATTGAAAGTTGAAGCTGCCTCATGTTTCTCTACCATAAGACAAGACGAAGCCGACTAAGAAGATGTTTATTATCACATATGATCTCATGATCATTGTAGCGAGAATAGCGTGTGGGTGGAGCACAGAGGACGGCAGGACAGAGATCAAGGTTTTCCAGATGGCTTTATTGCCGAACTTTTCAGTCTAACAATGTTTTTAAATCACGCAGGCAGAGAGAGACACACACACACTGTCGGCTCTGCCGGGGAAGAAGCTCCCTTCCGCTCTCCCTTTCCCTCCTTAAGTAGGGCGGTTTACTGGGGAGAACACACACAAAACACAGGTTAATGACACTCAGGTGAAGCGATTCTGCCACTTACCTTCCCCAACTCCGCCCTCCTGTCACAGACCAGTGCTTGACCACGCCCCCGCTGCCACATACCCCCACCGCCCGACTCAGGCCGGGCGCTCGTCCGGCCCGCAGCCGACTCCCCCCCTCCCTTGACGGGAGAGGAAGTCCGCCATGACCATCTGCGCCCCCGGCCTGTGGACCACCTTGAAGTTGAAAGGTTGGAGCGCCAGATACCAACGGGTGATCCGCGCGTTGGCATCCTTCATGCGGTGGAGCCACTGGAGGGGCGCGTGGTCCGAACAGAGGGTGAAAGAGCGCCCCAGCAGGTAGTAACGGAGGGCGAGGACCGCCCACTTGATGGCCAGGCACTCTTTCTCGATACTGCTGTAGCGCCCCTCACGCACTGACAGCTTCCGGCTGATGTATAACACTGGGTGGTCCTCTCCCCCCACCTGCTGGGACAAAACGGCCCCCAGCCCTCTGTCCGACGCATCCGTCTGTAACAAAAAAGGGAGAGAGAAGTCAGGGGAGTGCAAAAGTGGCCCCCCACACAGTGCAGCCTTTACCTCAGAGAAAGCCCGCTGGCACTTCTCCGTCCACTGGGGACGCACCTGCCCGTTACCCAAGTGGAAGCCCAGATACCGTACTTCCACCCGCCCAATCGCACACTTCTTTGGGTTGGCAGTGAGACCCGCCCGCCTCAGCGACCTAAGGACGGCCCTCAGGTGCTGCAGGTGCCGCTGCCAGTCATTACTATAAATAATGATGTCGTCTAGGTAAGCCGCCGCGTAGGTGGCGTGGGGCCGGAGGACCCGGTCCATCAGCCGCTGAAACGTAGCGGGCGCCCCAAACAGCCCAAACGGAAGTGTGACGAACTGGTGTAAGCCGAACGGTGTGGAAAAGGCCGTTTTCTCCCGGGATAATGGAGTCAAGGGGATCTGACAATATCCCTTCGTCAAATCCAGTGTCGAGTAAAAGCGAGCCGTGCCTAGTCGATCGAGCAGCTCATCAATACGAGGCATTGGGTACGCGTCGAATTTAGACACCACGTTGACTTTTCTATAGTCCACACAGAACCGGACCGAGCCGTCGGCCTTAGGAACTAAGACCACCGGGCTGCTCCAGTCACTGTGGGACTCCTCGACGATGCCCATTTCGAGCATGGCCTGAAGTTCTTCCCGAACTACCTTTTTTTTGTGTTCGGGTAATCTATAAGGACGGCTGCGCACTACCACCCCCGGGGGCGTCTCTATGTGGTGTTCTATGAGGTTAGTGCGACCGGGCAGGGGCGAGAATACATCCGAAAACTCGGCCTGCAACTGGGCGACCTCCGTGAGTTGGGTCGGGGAGAGGTGGTCTCCACAGGGGACCGGAGAGGTACGAGACGCCAATGTCCCTTTTTGGACCTCCGGCCCCAGCTCCGCCTTCTCCGGAACTACCGACACCAACGCCACGGGGACTTCCTCTTTCCAGAGTTTTAACAGATTGAGGTGGTAGATCTGTAGCGCCCCCTCCCTGTCCGTTCGCCTAACCTCATAGTCGACGTCCCCGACTCGCCGTGTGACCTCGAAGGGTCCTTGCCACTTGGCGATTAATTTGGAGCTCGACGTGGGCAACAGGACGAGTACTTTATCTCCCGGAGTGAACTCTCTAAGGCGCGTGCCCTTGTTGTACAGGCGGGTTTGCCGTTCCTGGGCCTGGCGCAAATTCTCCTGAGTTAGGTGGGTGAGCGTGTGGAGTTTTGCGCGCAGATCCATAACGTACTGAATTTCGTTTTTGCTCTGTGAAGGTCCCTCCTCCCAATTTTCCCGCAGTACATCTAAGATGCCGCGCGGCTTACGCCCATATAATAATTCAAATGGGGAGAACCCCGTGGAGGCTTGGGGGACCTCTCGCACTGCAAACAACAAGGGTTCGAGCCACTTATCCCAGTTACATGCGTCCTCACTTACGAATTTTTTGATAATATTCTTGAGGGTGCGATTGAACCGTTCAACTAAACCGTCCATCTGTGGGTGATAAACGCTGGTGCGGATCGGCTTAATACCCAGTAGCCCATACAGTTCGCTCAGTGTTCGTGACATAAACGAGGTGCCCTGGTCAGTCAGAATCTCTTTCGGGATTCCAACCCGGGAGATGACGTGGAAGAGGGCCTCTGCAATACTGCGTGCTGAGATATTGCGAAGAGGCACCGCTTCCGGGTATCGCGTTGCATAGTCCACCAGAACTAATATAAAGCGGTACCCACGTGTTGACCGGTCTAATGGCCCGACGAGATCCATCCCAATTCTTTCGAATGGGGTCTCGATTAACGGTAGGGGGCGCAAGGGCGCTCTTGGAATGGCCGCTGGATTTACTAACTGGCATTCGCGGCACACCGTACACCACTTACGGACGTCGCCGCGAATCCCCGGCCAATATAATCGGGCCATTATCCGGGCGAGTGTCTTATCCTGCCTGAGGTGTCCAGCCATGGGATTAAAATGAGCCGCCTGGAATACCAATTCCAATTAACAACTGGGTGACTCGCTCTTTCGTCTGAGTGTCCTGCGTCACTCGGTATAACCTATCCTTCAAAATGGAAAAATAGGGGAAGGGCGGGGTGGCGTTCGGCGGGAGCGTTTGACCATCGATTACTCTCACTTGGTCAAACGCGTGTCGCAGAGTCTCGTCTCGCGATTGTTCCAGTGGGAAATCCGCGAGGGATTCCCCAATAGAAAGAGGAGGGGCTGGGGGCTCCTCACTCTGTCGCGGAGATGACGTAGACGGCTCTGCGACCGCCGCTCCAGCCAAAGCGACACCGGGACCCTCCCCCATCAACCGGCAGGACCCACTCTTTACTAGGCGTGCCATCAAACCCCGAAATCCCGGCCAATCAGTCCCCAAGATCAAAGAGTGGGTAAGGCGAGGATTAACCGCCGCCTTCACTATTGATTTTGCCCCTCTGAAATATATGTGGACCGACACCAACGGGTAGCTGTGAATATCCCCGTGCACACACAACACCTTCACCCCTTGTGCTCCCCCCAGTGCCTCGTCTTGCACCAGGCTTTGGTGGATTGAGGTCTGATTGCAACCTGAATCCACCAACGCCTGATATGTAGCCCCTTGTACACTTACCGGTATGCGATACGCTCCGGCCCGATCGAGGGCAGCCTCTGGCGCGTCGGGGATCCGCACCACCGCCCCCACCTCCATCGCTGCACACTGTTGCTGCAGGTGGCCCGGTTCCCCGCAGCGCCAGCAAACCGGCCCAGGCCTCCCCTCTGCAGCTGTGTTCTGAGGCTCACTCACCTGAGGGGGGGGAGAGACAGACACAGAAGGGAGAAACGGGAGGGCACCACGGGTGCGGCGGGCCGGCTGGGGTGGAGCCGGCCCCCGCCTCCGTGGTGGGGGAATGGGGCGAGGACGAGACACGGGAGGAGGGGGGAGAGAAAGAGAGAGAGGAGAGAGAAGACGATGTTGGTGGTTGTCCTGCCGCCGGAGCAGCCGCCAGATGATCCTCCGCCAGTCCCACGGCCTGATCCAGCGACGCCGGGCGGTGGCACTGGACCCACTCCGCGGTTCCGGCTGGTAAGCGGGCGGTGAACTGTTCCAGCGCCACCTGATCGATGATTCCCTCGGCGTCGCGATCTTCGGCCCTCAGCCACCGCCAGCAGGCGTCCCGGAGCTGCTGGCCGAACGCGAACGGGCTGCCGACTTCCTCCATCCGTAGCGCGCGGAAGCGCTGGCGCTGCTGCTCCGGCGTGCGCCCCACGCGCTGGAGGACAGCCCGGCGAAGGTCGGCGTAGGCCAGCCGGCGATCGGCGGGGAGCTGTAGTGCGGCCAGCTGCGCCTCTCCCGTCAGGAGGGGGAGGAGGCGCGCCGCGCGCTGCTCCATCGGCCACCCCGAGGCTTCTGCGACCTGCTCGAACAACGTGATGAAAGCCTCGGGGTCATCCTGCGGGCCCATCTTAGTTAAGGTCAGGGGAGACGGGCCCGCGGCCGGGGTGCTGGTGGACCCCGCCGACGCGAGGAGACGCCGGAACGCCTCTCGATCTTCCTGTTGAGCCAGCACCAGGGCTTCGAAGCGGAGCTCCTGCTCTTTCCGGAGCGTGACGAGTGCCTGGTGCTGGCTCTGCTGAGCCGTGGCGAGGGCGTGGACCAAGTCCGCGAACGGGGAGGATTCCATGGGGCTGCAGGACTGATGCTCCACCTTGCTCCCGGGTTTCGGCACCACTGTAGCGAGAATAGCGTGTGGGTGGAGCACAGAGGACGGCAGGACAGAGATCAAGGTTTTCCAGATGGCTTTATTGCCGAACTTTTCAGTCTAACAATGTTTTTAAATCACGCAGGCAGAGAGAGACACACACACACACTGTCGGCTCTGCCGGGGAAGAAGCTCCCTTCCGCTCTCCCTTTCCCTCCTTAAGTAGGGCGGTTTACTGGGGAGAACACACACAAAACACAGGTTAATGACACTCAGGTGAAGCGATTCTGCCACTTACCTTCCCCAACTCCGCCCTCCTGTCACAGACCGGTGCTTGACCACGCCCCCGCTGCCACAATCATAAATATTGAATTAATTGTCGTACATTAATATTAACTTTACAGCTAATTTTCAAATTATTATCTAAATCTAAAGGCTTTGTCAGATTTTTTGAAGTTGTTTTTAATATATTACTCTTAGACAATAATCTACAAACCCAACACACACGGGTTACGGCAATGAAGAATTATATAATTAATGGCCAAAAATAAATAAAAGTAAAACAGAGATTTAAAAAAAAAAAAGAATGATCAAAAACGAAGACTTGTAAATTCGGACAGGTTTAAATCTGATCACTCAGACTCCTTCAGGAACTCTGAAGAGCAGTTTATACAAGTGTGAAAGTTTTTGTGTAACCGAGATGCAAGTTGGTGCCTTTAAAGTCTCTCACAAATAAAAAAAAATTGAGCTAAAAGTCGGTCTTTATGTCTGTCCTTTGTAAAAAAAAAATAATAATAATAATAATAATAATAATAATAATAATAATAATAACAATAACAATAATAATAATAAGTTGCATGTTGAATTTGTTCTTAACGATATAACCAGTAAAGTGATGAAAATAGACGCGACTATTTTTTGTCAGGGAAGCCGCCATAACTCCATCGTGCATGAAGTCATTTTCCGCGAGCATAGTGGAGGCGTACAAGTGCATGCTGTACGAGACTATAGTATAATATTCTGGTCGAGTGTATTGTGGTCTTGGTCAATTTGTTTGCATTTCTCAACAAAAATGATGCCGATGCAGGATTAGAAAAGGAATCAAAATAAAGTAGTGGCTACTTTTTTGGCTGTTTATTTTAAAAAATATATATATATTTATCTGCTTATCTTTTATCCGTTTGATGCGTGACACGGTGTTTTGTGGTGAAACAAAGTCAGGATCATGTCTGGCTTCAGCTGCAATTTCTGCCTTGTGTCTCGCTGCTTCCCAGTGATTTTTTTTCATGAAGTCCTCCACAAATCCACAATCTTCTGTAAAATGCTCACTGCACAATTTGGCGCTTTTTCCAGGAGTAAAGTTTTCTCGCTTTACTTGATGACAGTGGCGGCTCCTGAATTTTTTTTCAGGGGGGGGCGATTTTCCCCCGTTATGTCTACATGGACCATAAATGTCCACAGGACTGAAGTAAATTGACCTAGGTAGCAAGTCAATAGTCAACCAAACCCAGAAAAACACCAAGGTGACTGGAGCCCTCAGTTTCATCTTTGCCTCGTAGAGCTAATTCGAACACTCCACAAAATTTCACGCATTGGGTGAGCCGGTTTAATATGTGCCTGTTCTTGCTCACCTCATCGTTGTGGCGGCGAACTGCTAGCCTGTAGCCCTCATCCAGTTGTGTAGCGATGTTCACTCTCCCAAAAGCTGAAAATTTCAGGCAGCTGCCCATGTGAATCTTTGATGACTCATGTTTTTTTTATTTTCTCTGACAAATGATGCATGTCCGAAACTCCAGTGACCGTCCAAGCAGTGTTGTCCGTGGAGCCACCTCCAGGGTGGGAAAGTAAGCGGGGGGAGCAGAAAACCGCTGAGGCGTCCTCGCAGCCAGCTCGCCAGGATTTGCGCTGGGACCATGTTGAAGTAAAACCTCGAGTATATGATTCCCCCCCCTTGTCGAAATTTGTTTTATATTTAGATTTGGTTGAGGGGGGTCCAGCAAGTAAATGGACTGAACTTCATAAAGCCCCTTTCTACAATAATATTTAACTCGATGCCTTTTATTTACCCATTAAGACACACATGTATATATTTGGGAAACAAACAGGCATCAAAACAACACATAACTTTTAATGTGATGGTTATAAATAGTGTGCGAAATACCCTGTACACTGCAAACTAGCGACAGATACGCGATAGATAGCTCAGGTAAGCTAATCAGTCAGCATACCGTAGCAAACTACCAAAACCTGAGGCCACAATAACCAACCTACAAGACTGAATATGATAAATGATGGAAATAGTGGAAAAACTGGAAATAGTGAATGAAAATAAAAATGTACTGTTTTATTTATTGAGTCACCACACAGACCTACTCTCGTTGAATAAAGTGAGCTGAATGACCGCCAAACTGAGTTCGGCCAGGTTCTAACGTCATACCAAAACAAAATACATCACTGATTCCTTCACATTCAGAAAGGTTAAAAACATTCATCATACGTTCAAAAACGTTCATCATAGTGTGGCACTGTATTATCTAATTCTCACTGCTTATAACTCTACACCTCCCCGGTGGAGATGAGCTGGGAAACTGAAGACTGAAGCAGGGCCGGTTCTGGAGGGGTAGCAACGGTAGCATTTGCACCCGGGACTGGTGTAGAGAGGGGCCCCAAAAAATAAGACAAAATAAAGAGTTCTCTCTGTTCCTGAATGAGTGCATTACTGAGTGTCTCTGAGCAAAGGAGCGTCTGAACGTTGCAGCCTCCCTATTGGCTGTTTATTGGCTGTTTGTAAAAATGTATCAATTGTTGCCCCTCCCACGGGAATCATCGCGGGCTCGAGAGACGAGACCTGACGATTTAGTTCGTTGGTAGCAGAACAAAATGTCTGGACACAAATCGGGTTTTCAGAAAAGGAAAGAAAAACGCAGGGTCGAAAATACAAAAAAAGGAGGCAGAAAATGCAAAACGAGTTTTAAGGTAGGACAAATGGTTACTTTTTAAGGCAGCCCGCCGTGGCTGCAGGCTCATTTATTATAGCCCATTTAGTTAAAATAGTTGATGTAAAATGTTTATAGTTATGTGATGGTTGTCCTGATTTAGACTGGTGTGTGTGTGTGTGTGTGTGTGTGTGTGGTTTTTTTTTTTTTTTGGGGGGGGGGGTTGCGCGATGTTGCACCCGGGTCCAGATTAGGGCAGAACCGGCCCTGGACTGAAGGAACAGCTCCCTCTCTGATCCTGACTGTCTGACCTGTTCTGTCAAAATCCTTCATATTAGTCACAAAGTCAGAAAAATCTGTTTGTAAAATTACATTATAATGACCAAATACAATGAAAAGTATTTTTCCAGTCTCACCTGTGAAAGGTAATCCCATGTGATCTCGTTTGGACGGTAAACCTGTTAGTACAGTTAAACGCAGCACATGAATGAGGCATCTTTATTCTCGGCTACTGTCTAGACGCTATACCAGAGACAGTTGAAGAATCTCCACTTTGCCACATCCAATATGGCGGCAAGGATGACATATGATTCTACGCAGAATGCGGCGTTTATATGTCTATGTCAGAAACTGAGCGGATCGAACGCAACTTTGCCGCGCTTCGCATTGACGTAAGCACGTTAGGGCAAGCCCCCCCGGAACCCATAGAGATTGCATTGAAGTGTCAGTCAGGAGAAAAAATATATATTAACATGGGACTCTATCAGTGAACTCTTGGGCGATTTTCAGCGTGACTAAAATCACCCCAAAAGGGGCGGTACTCTAGAAGCAAGACCACCCTGATTGGACAATGATACCCAGAGACAGATTAAAACGACCTCGAGCAGCGCTGGTGAAAGTTTGTTTTAAAAAAAGAAAAAAAGCTTTTTGAGGGCGGCACGGTGGTGTAGTGGTTAGCGCTATCGCCTCGCAGCAAGAAGGTCCTGGGTTCAAGCCCCGGGGCCGGCAAGGGCCTTTCTGTGTGGAGTTTGCATGTTCTCCCCGTGTCCACGTGGGTTTCCTCCGGGTGCTCCGGTTTCCCCCACAGTCCAAAGACATGCAGGTTAGGTTAACTGGTGACTCTAAATTGACCGTGAGTGTGAGTGTGAATGGTTGTCTGTGTCTATGTGTCAGCCCTGTGATGACCTGGCGACTTGTCCAGGGTGTACCCCACCTTTCGCCCGTAGTCAGCTGGGATAGGCTCCAGCTTGCCTGCAACCCTGTAGAACAGGATAAAGTGGCTACAGATAATGAGATGAGATGAAAAAACCTTTTTTTTTTTTTCGTTTTGGCAGTGCGTCGCCCAATCGCCCTTATGCAACAGCCACCCTTGCTTGATGAAGACACTCGGACAAACGTCTCAGATCCAGGATGGAATGAAGAAGACATGCGGAATCCTATGTCACACAGCGCCACCTTCATTTTCGTCTCCTAATACACCCATCCAATGTATCTGGCTAATCCAGTACGGCTGCACCCGGGGAAACGGCCCAACGGATCGGTGTTACAACTTTAACATGTTTTTTGAAGCTAAAGTCCACTTATTTTTTTTCATCTTGAACATGTTGTATTAATGTATAATGATGACATTTCATAACCCGTGATTTCTAAATTTCCTGGCTAATCGCTTTAAACATGTTTGTGAGATGAAAAACAGCACAAAACCATCCTGATTTTTAACTTATTCATATCTCAGCTGAAAGCGATAAACCGGAACACTGGAAGTTTCTGCTTGAAATTAATGAATATGCTAATTAACATGCTAATTTGCATATTAACATATAAAAGGATTTCGGTCTCACAAACTGTAGACATCTCTAACTAAACATGGTCGAGCTTAAAAATATCTAACCACAACACAATCCTGTCAAAATGGTCACATCCGGATCCAGGAGGTGCCACTTCAAATCCCGATCCGACTCCAGGCCGGATATTACAGCTCTCACTCTCATCTGATTACTAACACGCCTGCTTCCTGTTTTCCCCTCCTTCACTTAAACACACATGAACTTTTCTTTCTTTTTTTGTCTTTTTTTAAGCTATTCCATGATTCTGATCCTCTTTTACCTGATGGTTTGATCACTTCCTGTTTGTGCACCACAGTTCTTCCTCCTAACTGAGACTGTACATCCATCTGCATCTGATGTGTGACAGAAACAGGAAAAGTCCGAGTGTAAATAGTATCTAAAATCACATATCCACACTGTATGATCAAAACTTTGTGCACCCTCCCTCACACAGGTCCATCACACCTGTATGTGCTTGTTAAACCTCTGATTATTTCCTGTGATCATAAATTCCACTCTTCTGGGTGGGCATGGTGGTGTAGTGGTTAGCACTGTCAGCACTATCGCCTCACAGCAAGAAGGTTCTGGGTTCAAGCCCATTAGCTGACGGGGGCCTTTCTGTGAGGAGTTTGCATGTTCTTCCCATGTCTGCGTCAGTTTCCTCCGGGTGTTCCGATTTCCCCAAAGACATGCAGTTAGGTTAACTGGCTACTCTAAATTGTCCATAGATGTGAAAGGTTGTTTCCCAAGCCCAGAAATGGGAGGATTGTGGCAAGAAGGGCATCTGGCATAAAACTATGCTCCAATTAAAATGATGTGGATCAATAGGATCCACATGGACCCTCACCTGGCAGCAGTGCCGGACAAGGGAGAAGAAGATGATGATGATGATAAACTCCACTCTTATCTTCTGTGAAGGCTTTCCACTAGATTTTGGGGCATGGCTGTGTGGATTTATGTTGATTCAGTTCAGTTAGAAGAGCATTAGTACTGATGTTGAGGTTGAGGAGGCTCCAGTTCTTGTTCCAGTTCATCCCAAAGGTCTTCAGTGGGGCTGAGCTCAGGAGGTCAGGGCTCTGTGTGTAGGACACTCAAGATCTTCCACTCCAACCTTAACACACCATGTCTTCATGGAGATCGCTGTGTGGACAGAGGCATCATCATGTTGGAACAGATTTGGGTCTCTTAGTTCCAAAGCTACAGCAAACAGAGATGTTCTATATACAGTAAATAATAATAATAATAATAATAATAATAATAATAATAATAATAATAATAATTTCAATTTATATAGCACCTTTCTCACACCCAAGGTCACTTTACAATTAGAGGAAAAAAAAGTCCACCAAAAGAGGGTCAGGATGTAATTCCAGTGGCGTAGCTGCCCACAGTCCCACCAAAAGGCACACGAAGATAAATCCCACACCACCTGCACAGCCACCGCGATGACGCCAGGCAACATCGCACCAAGCACAGAAGCAACACCGCACAGAGACAACCACGATGTGAAAAGAGCAACGAGCTCACTGCAGTCCGTAATGAGGATCACAGGCATCACCCATGGCCTAAAGGGACCAAGGCCTGAAGGGAGCCAACGCCCAAAACTGGGTCTGGAGCATGTGTGGAAACAGGTCAAAATTTTATGTTTAATGTTTTTTGTTTTTATCTTTTTAGGTCTAGAAACGCCTGTGGCAGCAGGGGCGTGGTCAAGCACCGGTCTGTGACAGGAGGGCGGAGCCAGGGAAGGTGAGTGGCAGAATCGCTACACCTGACGGTAGTTAACCTGTGTTTTGTGTGTTTTCCCAGTAACCGCTCCCTATTTAAGGAGGCAGAGGGAGAGCAGAGGGGGCGCAACCCGGGACCAGAACGCAGAGTGTGTGTGTGTGTGTGTGTGTGTGTGTGTGTGTGCTTACACCGCATTAAAACTGAAAAGTTGTTTAATAAATAGCCTTCTCTGCCTCTAAGCGTTGTCCTGCCGTCCTCTGTGCTCCACCCACACTTTGTAAGCGCTACAGTGGTGCCGAAACCCGGGAAAAGGTGGAGCACCAACTTTGCAGCCCCATGGAATCCTCCCCATTCGTGGACTTGGTCCACGCCCTCGCCACGGCTCAGCAGAGCCAGCACCAGGCACTCGTCACACTCCAAAAGGAGCGGGAGCGACGCTTCGAAGCCCTGGTGCTGGCCCAGCAGGAAGATCGTGAGGCGTTCCGGCATCTCCTCGCATTGGTGGGGTCCACCAGCGCCCCGGCCGCGGGCCCGTCTCCCCTCACCATGACCAAAATGGGCCCGCAGGACAACCCCGAGGTGTTTATCACCTTGTTCAAGCAGGTCGCCGAAGCCTCGGGGTGGCCGATGGAGCAGCGTGCGGCGCGCCTCCTCCCCCTCCTGACGGGAGAGGCGCAGCTGGCGGCACTACAGCTCCCCGCCGACCGCCGGCTGGCCTACGCCGACCTTCGCCGGGCCGTCCTCCAGCGCGTGGGGCGCACACCCGAGCAACAGCGCCAGCGCTTCCGCGCGCTGCGGATGGAGGAAGTCGGCCGGCCGTTCACGTTCGGCCAGCAGCTCTGGGACACCTGCTGGCGGTGGCTGAGGGCCGACGATCACGACGCCGAGGGAATCATCAATCAGGTGGTGCTGGAGCAATTCATCGCCCGCTTACCAGCCGGAACCACGGAGTGGGTCCAGTGCCACCGCCCGGCGTCGCTGGATCAGGCCGTAGGACTGGCGGAGGATCATTTGGCGGCTGTTCCGGCGGCAGGACGGCCGACGACGCCGTCTCTTCTCTCCTCTTCTCTCTCTCTTCCTCCCCCCCTTCTGTGTCCCGTCCTCGCCCCATTCCCCCACCACGGAGGCGGCAGCCGGCTCCACCCCAGCCGGCCTGCCGCACCCGTGGTGCCCTCCCGTTTCTCCCTTCTGTGTCTGTCTCTCCCCCCCCTCAGGTGAGTGAGCCCCAGAACACAGCTGCAGAGGGAAGGCCTGGGCCGGTTTGCTGGCGCTGCGGGGAACCGGGCCACCTGCAGCAACAGTGCGCAGCTATGGAGGTGGGGGCGGTGGTGCGGATCCCCGACGCGCCAGAAGCTGCCCTCGATCGGGCCGGAGTGTATCGCATACCGGTGAGTGTACAAGGGGCTACATATCAGGCGTTGGTGGATTCGGGTTGCAATCAGACCTCGATCCGCCAAAGCCTGGTGCAAGACGAGGCATTGGGGGGAGCACAGGGGGTGAAGGTGTTGTGTGTGCACGGGGATGTTCACAGATACCCGTTGGTGTCGGTCCACATATATTTCAGAGGGGAAAAATCCATAGTGAAGGCGGCGGTTAATCCTCGCCTTACCCACTCTTTAATTTTGGGGACTGATTGGCCGGGATTTCAGGGTTTAATGACACGTGGGTCCTGCCGGTTGACAGGGGAAGGTCCCGGTGTCGCTTTGGCTGGCGCTGCGGTCGCAGAGCCGTCTACGTCATCTCCGCGACAGAGTGAGGAGCCCCCGGCTCCTCCTCTTTCTGTTGGGGAATCCCTCGCGGATTTCCCACTAGAACAATCGCGAGACGAGACTCTGCGACACGCGTTTGACCAAGTGAGAGTAATCGATGGTCAAATGCTCCAGCCGAACGCCACCCCGTCCTTCCCCTATTTTTCCATTTTGAAGGATAGATTATACCGAGTGACGCAGGACACTCAGACGAAAGAGCGAGTCACCCAGTTATTAATTCCAAAGAGCCGCCGGGAATTGGTATTCCAGGCGGCTCACTTTAATCCCATGGCTGGACACCTCGGGCAGGATAAGACACTAGCCCGGATAATGGCCCGATTCTATTGGCCGGGGATTCGCGGCGATGTCCGTAAGTGGTGTACGGCGTGCCGCGAATGCCAGTTAGTAAATCCAGCGGCCATTCCAAAAGCGCCCTTGCGCCCCCTACCATTAATTGAGACCCCGTTCGAAAGAATTGGGATGGATCTCGTCGGGCCATTAGATCGGTCAACACGAGGGTACCGCTTTATATTGGTTCTGGTGGACTATGCAACGTGATACCCGGAAGCGGTGCCTCTTCGCAATATCTCAGCACGCAGTATTGCAGAGGCACTCTTCCACGTCATCTCCTGGGTTGGAATCCCGAAAGAGATTCTGACTGACCAAGGCACCTCGTTTATGTCACGAACACTGAGCGAACTGTATGGGCTACTGGGTATTAAGCCGATCCGCACCAGCGTTTATCACCCACAGATGGACGGTTCAGTTGAACGGTTCAATCGCACCCTCAAAAATATAATCAAAAAATTCGTAAGTGAGGACGCACGTAACTGGGATAAGTGGCTCGAACCCTTGTTATTTGCAGTGCGAGAGGTCCCCCAAGCCTCCACGGGGTTCTCCCCGTTTGAATTATTATATGGGCGTAAGCCGCGCGGCATCTTAGATGTACTGCGGGAAAATTGGGAGGAGGGACCTTCACAGAGCAAAAATGAAATTCAGTACGTTATGGACCTGCACGCAAAACTCCACATGCTCACCCACCTAACTCAGGAGAATTTGCGGCAGGCCCAGGAACGGCAAGCCCGCCTGTACAACAAGGGCACGCGCCTTAGAGAGTTCACTCCGGGAGATAAGGTACTTGTCCTGTTGCCCACGTCGAGCTCCAAATTAATCGCCAAGTGGAAAGGACCCTTTGAGGTCACACGGCGAGTCGGGGACGTCGACTATGAGGTAAGGCGAACGGACAGAGAGGGGGCACTACAGATCTACCACCTCAATCTGCTGAAACTCTGGAATGAGGAGGTCCCCATGGCGTTGGTGTCGGTAGTTCCGGAGAAGGCGGAGCTGGGGCTGGAGGTTCAAAAAGGGACATTGGCATCACGTACCTCTCCGGTCCCCTGTGGAGACCACCTCTCCCCGACCCAACTCACGGAGGTCGCCCAGTTGCAGGCCGAGTTTTCGGATGTGTTCTCGCCCCTGCCCGGTCGCACTAACCTCATAGAACACCACATAGAGACGCCCCCGGGGGTGGTAGTGCGTAGCCGCCCTTACAGGCTACCCGAACACAAAAAAAAGGTGGTTCGGGAAGAACTTCAGGCCATGCTCGAAATGGGCATCGTCGAGGAGTCCCACAGTGACTGGAGCAGCCCGGTGGTCTTGGTTCCCAAGCCCGACGGCTCGGTCCGGTTCTGTGTGGACTATAGAAAAGTCAACGTGGTGTCTAAATTCGACGCGTACCCAATGCCTCGTATTGATGAGCTGCTCGATCGACTAGGCACGGCTCGCTTTTACTTGACACTGGATTTGACGAAGGGATATTGTCAGATCCCCTTGACTCCATTATCCCGGGAGAAAACGGCCTTTTCCACACCGTTCGGCTTACACCAGTTCGTCACACTTCCGTTTGGGCTGTTTGGGGCGCCCGCTACGTTTCAGCGGCTGATGGACAGGGTCCTCCGGCCCCACGCCACCTATGCGGCCGCTTATCTAGACGATATTATCATTTATAGTAATGACTGGCAGCGGCACCTGCAACACCTGAGGGCCGTCCTTAGGTCGCTGAGGCGGGCGGGTCTCACTGCCAACCCAAAGAAGTGTGCGATTGGGCGGGTGGAAGTACGGTATCTGGGTTTCCACTTGGGCAACGGGCAGGTGCGTCCCCAAATTAATAAGACAGCAGTGATTGCGGCCTGCCCGAGGCCCAAGACCAAAAAGGGGGTGAGACAGTTCCTGGGGCTGGCTGGCTACTATCGTAGGTTTATACCTAATTATTCGGACGTCACCAGCCCGCTGACTGACCTCACTAAAAAGGGGGCACCAGATCCGGTCCAGTGGACGGAGCAGTGCCAGCGGGCTTTCTCTGAGGTAAAGGCTGCACTGTGTGGGGGACCACTTTTACACTCCCCTGACTTCTCTCTCCCTTTTATGTTACAGACGGATGCGTCGGACAGAGGGCTGGGGGCCGTTTTGTCCCAGCAGGTGGAGGGGGAGGATCGCCCCGTCCTATACATCAGTCGGAAGCTGTCAGTGCGTGAGGGGCGCTATAGCACGATTGAAAAGGAATGCCTGGCGATCAAGTGGGCGGTCCTCATCCTCCGTTACTACCTGCTGGGGCGCCCTTTCACCCTCTGTTCGGACCACGCGCCCCTCCAGTGGTTCTACCGCATGAAGGATGCCAACGCGCGGATCACCCGTTGGTATCTGGCACTCCAACCCTTCAACTTCAAGGTGGTCCACAGGCCGGGAGCGCAGATGGTCGTGGTGGACATCCTCTCCCGTCAAGGGGGGGGGGGGGGAGTCGGCTGCAGGCCGGACGGGCGCCCAGCCTGAGTCGGGCGGTGGGGGTATGTGGCAGCGGGGGCGTGGTCAAGCGCCAGTCTGTGACAGGAGGGCAGAGCCAGGGAAGGTGAGTGGCAGAATCGCTACACCTGATGGTAGTTAACCTGTGTTTTGTGTGTTTTCCCAGTAACCGCTCCCTATTTAAGGAGGCAGAGGGAGAGCAGAGGGGGCGCAACCCGGGACCAGAACGCAGAGTGTGTGTGTGTGTGTGTGTGTGTGTGTGTGTGTGTGTGTGTGTGCTTACGCCGCATTGAAACTGAAAAGTTGTTTAATAAATAGCCTTCTCTGCCTCTAAGCGTTGTCCTGCCGTCCTCTGTGCTCCACCCACACTTTGTAAGCGCTACAACGCCATTCACTGGAAAAGAAAAGGCATTGTGTGTGTTAGAGTTCGCTCGAACACAGTCCAACAAGACTGTACAGCACGCATTTATGAGAGAATTCTCTAAAAATGCTCCAACTGCAGTGTAGATTTGGACACGGCACAAAAAGTTCAGAGGAAGGCTGTGTGTGTGTGTGTGTGTGTGTGTGAGGGCAAAAAAGATCTGGACGACCACCAGCATTGGAAGAGACGGTCAAGCGAGTGGGTTCGCGAATACTGAAAATTTGTGAAATCATTCATGGAATCAGGGCGGCACGGTGGTGTAGTGGTTAGCGCTGTCGCCTCACAGCAAGAAGGTCTGGGTTTGAGCCCCGGGGCCGGCGAGGGCCTTTCTGTGCGGAGTTTGCATGTTCTCCCCGTGTCCGCGTGGGTTTCCTCCGGGTGCTCCGGTTTCCCCCACAGTTCAAAGACATGCAGGTGACGTTAACTGGTGACTCTAAATTGACCGTAGGTGTGAGTGTGAATGGTTGTCTGTGTCTATGTGTCAGCCCTGTGATGACCTGGTGACTTGTCCAGGGTGTACCCCGCCTTTCGCCCATAGTCAGCTGGGATAGGCTCCAGCTTGCCTGCGACCCTGTAGAACAGGATAAAGCGGCTACAGATAATGAGATGAGATGAGATTTACATCTCAAATAATATCACATTTTTTGAAACACTCTAGATAGTTTATATTTAACCGCAGCAGTGAATCAGAGAGTTTGTGCTTTTTGTGGTTTCTTGGTAACATGAGAAAGAAAGAAAGAAAGAAGAAGAGAGGCTCGTAAGGGAATGACTGTTTATATCTGCTAGAACACAGTCAACAACAAGAACTTGATTCAAAGACATTCTGCAGCATCAAATGTAACTATAAATGGGTAAAAAAAAATATGATGGATCATTGATTCATGTTACACGTCAAAAAATTTCCACCTAGGTGGTGATTTTTTTTTTTTTTGACCTGGGTTAAAATTTTTAACCTAGTTCATAATTTCCAACCTCGCATTATTTAAGATTCTTAGAAGGGATTTTCCATCACTTCTTTTATCTCTCTTTCTTTCATCCACTTCCTCTCTGTCTGCATCTCCTTAGTATTTCATCTCATCTGTCTACCTAATTAGCATTTTTAAAAATATCTTTTTATTATACCCCTGCTCTGGGGGGGGGGGGGGGGGGGGGGTATACTGATTTATTTATCTCTGTCCATCCGTCCATATCTCCGTCTCTCTGAAACACCCTTTTTCTCAGCAACCACAAATCATAGCCACTTGGTATTTGGTACCAAACTTCAGCTTGGGGTTCTATACCATGTTTACCATTTTCAGGTCTGTCACACATCGACTTCCTGTTTACCGACTGAATGTATTTACGAAACACACGGTGGATTTTGACGCTATTTCAAGATGACGGTTTACCAGGATGCTGTTTGAAATCCCTGGGGAGAACACTGCTTTTTTACTTACTTGTTTCAGGGTTAATTATTTGTTGAAGTCAACATTCATAATAAGTGTCCTATTCCTTTCATTCTGATATAAGCAAGAGGATACGTAAGTGAACAATAGCTCATCGTTGATCTAGTTTCATACTTAACCACGATTCAAACTCAGATCCATCTGATTCTTAACCCAAGACCTTAACCACTAGACCAGTGATGATTACAACTGAAAGACTGATATATATTTTGAATTTATTAATGAGCCCAGTCTGATTACTTCATCAAGTAGTTTAAAATACAAAGCCTTCTGAAATCCTAACCCTAAACCGAACCCTAGATAGAGTGATGTGACGCATAATCCATGTCAGGTTTGATGATTGGGGTCCCCCCCATGCTGTCTTGTACGTCTGGCCTGCCAGCGATTTTCAAGGTTGCATTCTGAGAGCGCTTTCTCCCAACAGATGTTGGAGCGCCAGGACTTTCTGTCAAGGGCAATATCATGCCAGTCTCTGTCAAAGCTGAAAGCCTTCAAGTCATCTTTTACGCAGTCTTTCCAGCGTTTCTTCGGTCGATCCCTTGGCCTTGAACCCTGCGCTAACTCACCGAAGAGAAGTTGCTTCAGCATCCGGGTGTTGTCCATTCTGCAGACATGGCCCAACCAGCGGAGCCTATTGCCTCGGATGATTGTCTCTACTGTGGTTAATTTTGCACGTCTGAGGACCTCAGTGTTCGTGATGTGATGCCACCACTTGATGTTGAGCAAGTGACGTAAGGACCATTGATGGAAGACCTCTAAAATGTGGAGCTGCTTGGCGAGTGTCAGCCAGGTTTCATTTCAGTAGAGTAGTGTTGA
Organism: Neoarius graeffei; assembly: GCF_027579695.1. Classification (NCBI taxonomy): domain Eukaryota; kingdom Metazoa; phylum Chordata; class Actinopteri; order Siluriformes; family Ariidae; genus Neoarius; species Neoarius graeffei. Next base: position 4,229,148 of record NC_083581.1, read on the forward strand.
ACAAATGATGGAGTTATACACCTTCAGCCTGTTGAAATGGACAGGCCGTCCCTGCTCCAGCATCTAGAGTCGAGGGAGCGGAAGACAAACGCAGCACAACTTATCCGTTTCCTGATTTCAGGCATTAGGTCGCCATCATCTGCTAGTTCTCCTCCAAGGTAAATAAAGCTATGCGCTCTCTTCAACTGGATAGAGTACGTCTCCCTTAATAATACAAGTAGCAAATTATAAACTGGGTTAAAAATTCTAACCTCGGTTGAAAAATTCCACCTGACCTACAATTCTGACCTGGAATGTTAATAATAATATCGCTGATTAGTAAGTGTAATTATTAGCAAACTGGTGTAGTATAAGAGAATAATCATCTTTGAGGGCAGAGTTTTCACGCTAGCAGTTTTCGGACACTTCACTGGTTCACTTCACGTGTTGCTGTTTGACGTTAAGCACCGATTCCATGACCGCAGTATCAACAGACTGTGATGCGATCATGGAGTCACAGTGAAGCGCCTAACCAGGTCCATTTGAGCGGGAAACCGGGCCGTCAATCAATACTCGAGCCTGTGCAGATACTACCTGTCATCGGCCTTGAGGAAAATGGATGCCTAGGAAAGCCATAACTATGATAAATCTACTCCCCCAGTTTGGCGACTGGCCCCCTCTCTCTCTTTCTCTCTCTCTCAATCTCTTTCTCCACTCTCCACTCTCTTTTTCCCATCCATCCCTCCCTCCTTTCGCTCGTCCGTCTTTGACTAATGTATGCGGTAAAGCCGCGCTCCACCACTCGCCTCGCCGTCGTGCCACCACCCTGATCGGCCAATCAATCTCCGCGTCGACACGGAAGGCGCATTAAAATAAATTTGTCACTGTAAGTTTATGAAATATTGATGCCGTGTGAGAGAGGGAAGGATATTGAGTGGGGTGGGTGGAGGGAAGGGAAGGGAAGGAACGGGACGGTCAAAATAAAATGTAAAGGAGGGAGAGTGGTTTTGCTCAGTATATTGGATTGGTGTATATGAGGGGAAATGAGGACAGTTGGAGGGTGGAGTCGGTCGGGATCGTAGAGGATGGATGGCGAACTTTATGATAATGCGTCAGAGTGCTCTTCCTGACAGCTTTAAGGTAGTTGTTGATGACTTAATGGAACGTTCAGGTCATCTTCTTTCCCTACATGGAATCCAGAAACCATAAATGTTAATATCATTCTGTCTGGAGTCAGTCTTCTAACGTTATTATAAGAATTCGCAAAATCGCAAAATCCGACTTGTCTGAGACGTTAAGAATGGGGGCGGGGTTAGGATTTGTAGTGTTGTACACTTGTGGCAAATTTTTTTTTAAAAATTGGATAAGGATTTTTTTTTTTTTTATTTGGATTAGGATTGTGGCATTTATTTATTTGTTTGTTTTGTTGTTTGTTTTGTTTAAGAATTCGCAAAATCACAAAATCTGACTGGTCTGAGATGTTAAGAATGGGGGCGGGGTTAGGATTTGTAGTGTTTGTAGAATTGTGGCAATTTTTTTTTTATTTGGATTATGACTTATGTTTTATTTTGATTAGGATTGTGGTAGTTATTTATTTATTTAAGAATTTGCAAGATCACAAAATCTGACTGGTCTGAGACGTTAAGAATGGAGGCAGGGTTAGGATTTTTTTTTACAAATTTGGATTAGGATTTTTATTATTTCTTTAGGGGGCGGCACGGTGGTGTAGTGGTTAGCACTGTCGCCTCACAGCAAGAAGGTCCGGGTTCGAGCCCCGTGGCCGGCGAGGGCCTTTCTGTGCGGAGTTTGCATGTTCTCCCCGTGTCCGCGTGGGTTTCCTCTGGGTGCTCCGGTTTCCCCCACAGTCCAAAGACATGCAGGTTAGGTTAACTGGTGACTCTAAATTGAGCGTAGGTGTGAATGAGAGTGTGAATGGTTGTCTGTGTCTATGTGTCAGCCCTGTGATGACCTGGCGACTTGTCCAGGGTGTACCCCGCCTTTCGCCCGTAGTCAGCTGGGATAGGCTCCAGCTTGCCTGCGACCCTGTAGAACAGGATAAAGCGGCTACAGATAATGAGATGAGATGAAAGTTCAGGCCACGCCCACTTTGAATGTAACTCCGGATACAGATTCAGAGTGGTGTTGCGTTACACTTGTCACGCTTAGAATAATGCATAAATGATGAATAAACCCTGACTTGACTTTATTTTTGCTTTTTTTTAAAGAATTTATTAATATCACTAATAACTCAAGGTCTATATGAGCATAAATACATCATGTTCTGTTTTCATTTGATGCACGTATTTATTTTTAAAAGTATTTAGTTCCTCTCCTGAACACCATCAATCTGTGTTTCCCGTGTTCATTTGGTGAAATGAAACAGAAATGTCAATGAGATGTAAATGTATTTCCCAGGGCGCCATTATTTACACTCAGGTTTTATTTTTTAAATTAAAGGTTCCTTACATGTTCTGTTTAGACTTTCATCTTGTAGTACAGATAATAAAACAGGAATAGTACTATCACGCAAAAAAGGGTGGAGCTTAGGATAAATGTAATCAGCCAATCACAAGCATGATTACGTGACATCATCGATACGAACTTCTTTTCTAAACTCACGTGAGGTAATAATTTAACATACAGTTAATGTTATCTCTTGGCTATAAATCATTAAGGACCTGATGTTAAGTTTGCTAGCAGTTAGCATAATAGCATAGATCATTGTATGGTTTCTTACAGGCTGAAATTTCACTTAAGCTCCTCCCTTTTTGACAGAGTTTACCATAAAATAGTCAGTTTAGCAAATGTTCTTACCAAACATAGCTAGCTAGATTATTAATGTACGGTATCTGATAGCTATGTAGCTAATCTTAGGTTTGCTAGCATTTTTTTTAATATCATATATTCCGTTTTGTGATTGGTTGATGGAATTTAGTTTAAGCTCCACCCTTGTTGAGGCTGAGTGCTGAGGACACCTGTAACTAGGCAACATTAGCATTTAGCAACAATTTAGCCAAATCTACAAGCTAAGATGGGGAGCTAATGTTAACCAGGTGTGTTATCAATGTTATATCTTAGATAGTTAAGTTTATGTTAAATTTGTTCGCAATTAGTGATTGGCTGATGGAGTTTTATTTAAGCTCCGCCCTTGTTTGACCTTTAGGCTGCCTGGCTAACTGGATTTGATGGTTTATTTTGAAATACGTATCATTTCATGAGACTTAAAGTTCAATGGCCTTTTGAATATTAGCGGTGTAACAATCTGATGAATCGAAGTAACGATTATAAATCGATTATTTTTGTAAAAATATCGTAAAGACAACGTGTGTTCAAAATAATGCATTTAAAGCAAGACGGCCTTTCGATTTAATAAAACCAGTTAAATTTAGTTCCGTCTGAAATGTGGTGATTGTGATATATGTTTATTTCTGTAATATTTCACAAAATATCAGGCCATTCTGTGGCTGGGAAGTTATTTAATTTGAGCGGATTAAAGGAACAGTCCACCGTACTTCCATAATGAAATATGCTCTTATCTGAATTGAGATGAGCTGCTCCGTACCTCTCCGAGCTTTGTGGGACCTCCCAGTCAGTCAGACGCAGTCAGACGCGCTGTCACTCCTGTTAGCAATGTAGCTAGGCTCAGTATAGCCAATGGTATTTTTGGGGGCTGTAGTCAGATGCGACCAAACTCTTCCGCGTTTTTCCTGTTTACATAGGTTTATATGACCAGTGATGTGAAACAAGTTCAGTTACACAAATTGAAACGTAGCGATTTTCTATGCTATGGAAAGTCCGCACTATAATGACAGGCGTACTAACACCTTCTGCGCGCTTCGGCAGCGCATTGATACGGAGCTCAGATATCCATGCGCTGCCGAAGCGCGCAGAAGGTGTTAGTACAACTGTAATTATAGTGCGGACTTTCCATAGCATAGAAAATCGCCACGTTTCAATTTGTGTAACTGAACTTGTTTCATATCACTGGTCATATAAACCTATGTAAACAGGAAAAACGCGGAAGAGTTTGGTCGCATCTAACTACAGCCCCAAAAAATACCATTGGCGATACTGAGCCTAGCTACATTGCTAACAGGAGTGACAGCGCATCTGACTGCGTCTGACTGACTGGGAGGTCGTGCAAAGCTCGGAGAGGTACGGAGCAGCTCGTCTCAATTCAGATAAGAGCATATTTCATTATGGAAGTATGGTGGACTGTTCCTTTAAAGCAAATAATATGCATGAAGTCGCTCGCTTGGCGCAGTCAAGCAGACAGAGGAAGTCCGTGTGCACATGCGCAGGTTTACCTTCTTCTTCTTCTTTTGGGTTTTACAGCAGCTGGCATCCACAGTGTTGCATTACTGCCATCTACAGGTTTCCCTTTGAGCATGCACTGACCGTTCCATCATTCTGTCGCTAAACGAACAGCTGATCACACCGAGGTGCTCGCTAAGCGCCGATATTTATTAGCTTGGTCCTGCGTTTCCTTTCCTTCGTATATAACATTCTCGCTTTCCGTTACTGTAGTCACTCTTTCACGTTTCATTCGCACACTCACGTCCTCCATTTTTCTCTCCTGTTTCAAATTTGTATCCCACAATGCCTTGCGTGAACGGGGAAAGCCCACCACGTGATGTGATGCATGATGTAGTATCTTGAATTGGGTCATGGTGAAGCAGGAAAAAATAGCGGAGAATTTAGGACCACGGGGAGATAAATTAATTAATTGTTCTCTTTTTAAAAAATGAATAAAATTGGAAGTCTCTGATTTGAATTCAGTAGCTTTCAGTCCACTAAACAAAAATAATCAGGCGTCGGGGGGAAATTCTTTTTATGACCTACACTTGAAAAATCTGAAAGGCGGTATAGCTTTAATAGGCCGAAACTGATTTTTAAAATTGGTCCTGATTTCTGAATTAACAACATCTATACCATATTGTGAATAAAGTACGTATGTATATATGGGCGACTAAATCATATCGTAGAAAATTCAGTGGTTCATCAAATATCGAATCGCTGCATTAAGAATTGAAATTGTATCGTATCGCATCATGATGAAGTCGGAGTTTCTATGCTAATGGCTAACGGTATTCCTATCTGTTCTTCTCAGGTTGCAATGTTTCAATCCGAGTCATCCACTCTTCCTCGGTTCCTTTTGTAACATTTAAGCAGCTAATTGGAATTAAACAGGAGCTAATTTCCATATGTATGCACACTGACACGCGGATTATCCCGAGTGCACAATGGCGGCGAGATGAGAGAGAGATTAAGACACAGCCCCTGAACGGAGACGACGTCGGGCTCGGGAGAGCGAGATGAGCTCATTTAGATAATAATCATCCTTCCAGCTGCGAGAGAGAGAGAGAGGAGGTTAATGACTGTCTATTCACTCGCTCTCTCCTGCCTAAGTACCAATCTCCGTGCTATTGTTCGGACGATCGCTTTCCCATTCACGCCGTTGTAAAACATTGTGCGTTTTTTTTTTTCTCCCTCGCAGACGAGGATGGAGCTGCTGGTATCTCCGATGGTATCTCTCTACCTGATTAGCGCTGGAATCTTTCCCAGAAAGGAAAGGAAAAGTGCCTTCCTGACATTGTTTTTTAACTTTATTATCCTTTCTATTCTTCTTCTTCTTGCTTTTCTCTGTTCCTCTCACGTGACGTGAGGTGAGGTTGGCGTACATGAGGAGGCTTTTTTTATTACAGAATTGTGTTGCACGTTTTAGAGTTTTTAGCGCTTTAGCGTTTCAGGACAGACGTCGTGACAGCGCTGAAGCATCGCTACAATCGAAGCGTCGCTACGTGAAATGATATTTAATTAGTGCAGGTGACAGATTCATTAACATCAAGTGCGCTGTCATCGAATCCGGATTAATCAACTGACAGCGGAACATCTGCTTCAGTGTGTTTTCTGGAGCGCTGATAATTGAGTTCGCAGCCGTCTTGGCAAAAAAAAAAAACGTGTCGAACTCTTTAAAGATTTCAGGTGAAAAGTGACTCGGGGAATTAATACGTGTCAAGTGTAAATATGTGCCACAATGTGACAACTGTCTTTGCTTCCAGATAATCAAATTTAAACAATTTAAGATGAGGAATAAATCAGTAAATGTTTTTCATAGTTTTATGTTTAAGATGTTATAACTTTTTTTAATCTCCGACAAAACAAAATTCACTTAAATGACGATAAAAATGATCAGTACCTTCAACAGAGAGCAAGTCATAATTACGTATACTGTAAACGTTATACCGTGAATCGCATGCAAACACGTTCACAAGCACATAGCATTGAAGCAAGCGAGCACTTCACTTCTGCGAGCACTGAGACATGCTTACGTATCGAGATACGACGTGCAGCATCTCACGCTCGTTTTTAACAACCGCAGAGCCGTATTACCGAGTGTGAATTGTAGCGTGTCTCAGTGCTCGCAGAAGTGAAGTGCTTGCTTATAATTATTTCACATTTCTTCGTCAAAGACGTTCCCACGAACAATTTAAAGTGAAGTCGACTTTCGTTACTTGTCCGTTAGCCTTTTAACGCCAAACTGCAAAAGTAAAATGAAACAGCAGACACCAAACAAACACATTTTCCTCGTTCCACTACATTTGACACAAAAAGCCGAACTCGGATACGTTTTAATTCGTCACTGTTAATAAAAGTTTCCTTTAAGTTCTTTTATTCAGTGATTCTGCGAGAATATTTTTCAAACTGATGTGCTGGGTAGCTGAACGAAACAGTATGTAAATATTGGTCCTGATTATTTTTACCTCTTGGATCATAAAGTTATTGTAGCTTATGTTTAGGATATATTTTAGAACATAATAATAAAATTAAAACCATTTGATTCTACTGTTTCGCTTAAAGGCGAACTGAAGTCATTTTTAAACTTGCTTTATTTCTTAATTAACGTGTTATTCAATGACGTTTTCAGTTTCAGTAACTTTATATCGTGACTCGTATTGGCAACTAATTGCAATTAAATATTATACTTATCTGCCTATTCGGTTTGTAGCCGTGTTGAATTTATTTCGTTTGGTCCACGGCAGGCGTCGCTTATCCGCGCGATCTTCACGAGACTTGTGCAAGACTTCGAAACGTGAAGTGTCAGCCAGGTGTCATTTTGAAAACTGTTTCCCAAATGAAATATTGCACGAAAACGAGTTTAAATGACGATTACTGCTTACTTTTTTCAAACTTTCCTGATTGCTATCAAAACAAACAAAACTTCCGGCTTGATTACATCAGCATTCGAAAGATGGCGTGCGCGTCTTTTGACAACGTTGGCAGATGTTGGTCACTTTGATTTCCGCTGTACGTTTTACATCCGTCCTACGATGCCTTGCACAGGTCTCAACGAATCTCATTTACGCCCATTGCTTTGGCCTATGGACTGATGTATTACATAGCATATTTCAAACACTCATAACTTGCTATAGCAGCGACAAAATAGCGATCAAACATGCATTCCTATATTTAATAAAATGAGATAAATACGATTTTGATAATAAAAAATTTGCCTTCAGTTCTCCTTTAAGGATATTTCATCACATGTACACAAGCACAGGGAAATTCCTCCTCTGCATTTAACCCATCTGAAGCAGTGAACACACACAGAGCAGTGGGCAGCTATGCTACAGCACCCAGTTGGGAGTTCAGTGCCTCTCTCATGATACAGAAGGAGGGAAAAGTGCTGTTCATTCACTCAACTCCCCTCGTATTTTTCTGCCGGTCCCAGAAATCGAACCAGTGACCCTTTGGTCTCAAGGATGCTTTGCTAACCTTCAGGGCACAGCTGCTCCCACCACTCTACACGGTAGCCTACCCATTCTGACAGGTGAATCCTGCCTACTGCTTTTAGTTCTAACAAATACCACATTACAATATAATCAGTCAACGCTGTCGGATTTGATCTTCTGATCTCGCTTCAACTGTTTTCGGCCCAAGTCTCCGGTGTTAAATAATCATATTAAGTGACGCTGAGAGCCAATAGAACGGCGCGATAATGATAATAAATCTAAATTGTATTGCTCTATCCTATCACGCTGTTCCACTGGCTCTCGTTATAGTTCTAGGCGATCAGTAACGAGCTCACATGTTACAACAAATCGCACCAGTATTTATGTGTAAAAACCAAACACACTCTGGTGATCATGAACCATGAAAACTCCAAAGATCCGCTATGACAATAAGTTCAAGGCGACTTCCTGGTCGTATCATCCAGCATCAAAGAATCAAGGCGAGATGAGAAGCAACGTTTTGTGAAATACAGTGGTGCTTGAAAGTTTGTAAACCCTTTAGAATTTTCTATATTTCTGCATAAATATGACCTAAAACATCATCAGATTTCCACACAAGTCCTAAAAGTAGATAAAGAGGAACCCAGTTAAACAAATGAGACAAAAATATTATACTTGGTCATTTATTTATTGAGGAAAATGATCCAATATTACATATCTGTGAATGGCAAAAGTATGGGAACCTCTAGGATTAGCAGTTAATTTGAAGGTGAAATTAGAGTCAGGTGTTTTCAATCAATGGGATGACAATCAGGTGTGAGTGGGCACCCTGTTTTATTTAAAGAACAGGGATCTATCAAAGTCTGATCTTCACAACACACGTTTGTGGAAGTGTATCATGGCACAAACAAAGGAGATTTCTGAGGACCTCAGAAAAAGCGTTGTTGATGCTCATCAGGCTGGAAAAGGTTACAAAACCATCTCTAAAGAGTTTGGACTCCACCAATCCACAGTCAGACAGATTGTGTACAAATGGAGGAAATTCAAGACCATTGTTACCCTCCCCAGGAGTGGTCGACCAACAAAGATCACGCCAAGAGCAAGGCGTGTAATAGTTGGCGAGGTCACAAAGGACCCCAGGGTAACTTCTAAGCAACTGAAGGCCTCTCTCACATTGGCTAATGCTAATGTTCATGAGTCCACCATCAGGAGAACACTGAACAACAATGGTGTGCATGGCAGGGTTGCAAGGAGAAAGCCACTGTTACTGGAAACGTTTAGTTGCAGTTATTGCTGCACAAGGGCGTCACACCAGATACTGAAAAGCAAAGGTTCACATACTTTTGCCACTCACAGATATGTAATATTGGATCATTTTCCTCAATAAATAAATGACCAAGTATAATATTTTTGTCTCATTTTTTAACTGGGTTCTCTTTATCTACTTTTAGGACTTGTGTGAAAATCTGATGATGTTTTAGGTCATATTTATGCAGAAATATAGAAAATTCTAAAGGGTTCACAAACTTTCAAGCACCACTGTACAGTACGTCAGTCCGATTTCTCTATCAGTGTTGAAAAATGAGAAAAAAGGAAGCAAAATCATATGACATGCAAATTTAAATAATTAAATGAATCATCTTAAGTGTCTGGATTTTTTTTTTAAATAAAATTTATCGATAAAATGGTTCAACACACAAAAAAACAACTTGCAGATGACAGAAACTGCTAGAATATTCTTAAAACTGATTTATTTGATTTGTTATTAAAAAGTATACAATTAAATGTTATGGCGTATTTAACAGCCTGTTATTTCTATCAATAATTAGACTGCTTTAGGAAAATATTAACATGACAGCCATGTCAGATTTCCATATCGCACCTTTAATGTGAAATGATGAGGATACATTGAGTCAATAAAAACACTCACAATACTGTGTGGGTGTATACGATCACCAGCCACTTTATTAGGAACACCCATGAGCTACACCTGCTGTTTGATGTTCGCAATGTTCAGACATCAGAACGGGAAAAACCGTGATCTCACAGTGAAGTGTGACTTTCTTTCACTGTGGTACTGTATGGGTGTTGGTTTGAGCCAGATGGACTGGTTTGAGTATTTCAGAATCTGCTGATCTCTTCTTGGGGTTTTCACACACAACAATCTCTAGAGTTTACACAGAATGGTGCAGAAAACAAAAAACATCGAGTGAATGAGTGACAGTTCTGTGGGTGGAAAAAAAACCAAACACCTTTTTGATAAGAGAGGGCAGAGATCAGAAAATGGACAGATTTGAGGTGGTTTGAGCTTCTTTTTTTGTCAGGAAGGATATAGTAACTGATATAATCACTCTTTACAACCATGGTGAACAGAAAAGCATCTCAGCATGCAACAGAAAACAGAAGAACACATTGGGTTCCACTCCTGCAGCCAAGAACAGGGATCTTAGAATCAACAAGAAGTAGTTCCTATTAAGGTGGCCGGTGTGTGTGTGTGTGTGTGTGTTTTATATATATATATTCACACACACACTGATGCATGGGCGGCACGGTGGTGTAATGGTTAGCGCTGTCGCCTCACAGCAAGAAGGTCCTGGGTTCGAGCCCCGGGGCCGGTGAGGGCCTTTCTGTGTGGAGTTTGCATGTTCTCCCCGTGTCCGCGTGGGTTTCCTCCGGGTGCTCCGGTTTCCCCCACAGTCCAAAGACATGCAGGTTAGGTTAACTGGTGACTCTAAATTGAGCGTAGGTGTGAATGTGAGTGTGAATGGTTGTCTGTGTCTATGTGTCAGCCCTGTGATGACCTGGCGACTTGTCCAGGGTGTACCCCGCCTTTCGCCCGTAGTCAGCTGGGATAGGCTCCAGCTTGCCTGCGACCCTGTAGAAGGATAAAGCGGCTAGAGATAATGAGATGAGATGAGAGACACACTGATGCGGACTCTAACCTGGCCATGTGTTTGTACACACACTACACTTAGCACAGCTGATTAATTGATTAACTGAAGAGGAGACAGAAAAAGAGGAAGTCGGAGGGAAAGAGGAGGATGAGGACCTTCATCAGGATGAGGGACAGCAGGTCGCGAGCTCGCAAGCAAATTACCTAAACACGCAAGCAAACATAAACAAGTCTGGCATCCTGGGACAAACAAACAACCTGGATATCCAGCGCCCTCTAGTGACTCACTTATTATTACCAGAGTGGAGAAAATACTTTATGGCTGATTTGTTTGTTTGTTTGTTTGAATGCTGAAAATATCAGGAAGATAACCACTAGAACATCAATATGTACATATTTAATGTGTAATAAAGAATAAAGAATGTTTTTTTCATCCAGTATCCTGGCGTTCCCGGGATAGACCCCAGGTCCACCTGCTCAGGATGGCGCACTTCTGGAAGGTGGTGATGAATTTATAACGTATAATTTATTTTTAATATAATATTTATTTATGGTTATATGGTCATGAAGTAAAGATTTTCAGGAAAGGACAAAATGACTGGACAAACCACTCATTTTGGAGATGTGCATGTACTTTGTAATTCAAAGATTTGTGTTGAATTTTTTTTTTAAGGTACATCACTTGATTAATTCTGCTGTTTAATTTAAGGTACCATTGGATTAGCATATTGTATTTTTCTTTTATTTTCTACTTTGTACAGCATACAATAAGAAAATCACAAAATTGTAAACGGAAGATTTAGCATTTTAACTTTTACCTGAAATGGATCTTTTATAAAAATGAGCTCGAGAGCCAAGATATCATAATTCAAAGCTACTGTACTCTAGTTTATTGTGGTAATGCTAACAGCTAACTAATCTAGCTAGCTAAAATGGCCACAGAGGTTGTTGTTATTATTATTAGCAAGCTAATTTAGTGGAAAATAGCTGTCCAGCTAGCTAAAGTTACCACAGGAGATTATTACTATTATTTGTAGTAGTAGTAGTAGTAGTAGTAGTAGTAGTAGCATTAGCTATCTATTGAATTTATCTGTATTTACTTTTAGTGCTAGCAGCACACAACTAGGATTTTAGTTCCTGGCTAGCTAAAATGACCATAAGTTGTTAGCTGTGTTGTTAATTTATCTGCCTGCATTCACCTTTAATATTAATTGATTACAACTCACTTACCTGATTAGCTAAAATTACCACAGTAAGATATTTAGCTAGCTAATTAATCTGTATAGTGCTAGCATTCTCATTTATCTACAGTTAACAGAGGATATTATTTCTGCTAGCAGCTTACAGCTAACTTTTCTGAGTAAAATTAGTTGCTATTATCTGTCTACCTAACACTTGCATTGTTTTATTTAAATATTCGCCCCCCAGGAACTTTTCCACATTTTGTATTGTAAGCAAGCCAGGTTTCTGTTGAAGTTTTGCACACACAAAAAAAAAAAAATAGAAGCGATATTTTAAAGATTTTGACAAAACACAATTGTGAGTGGTTTCTGTTTCTATTAAGTGGTGTTATGTGATTAAAGCCGGGTTTTCTCCTCTCGTGATAGCTCTCACACAGCACTCTATTTTCAGAAAGTAAGCGTTTCTATTTGTTCTTCGTGACCTGCGAAAAATGTGTTTCCATGACAATTCTGCAAAATATTGCCTTATCAAATCGTCTCAAAAGTCAACTCCATGCAAGTTTAAGATTTTTGAGATATTTGAGAGCTTTTTTTTTCTTCAAATTTCACACATTTCTCTGACTCAATTTCAACTTGCGTATTAAACAGCATGGCAATTCTAGAACTGAAATGTACTTTATTGGGAATTTTATGGCCTTGCTCCAAACAAAATGAACCATAATATAGAAAAGATATTTACAACTAAAAGAAAAGTTATGATTGCAAAAGTATTCGCCCCATCACTCTGAAACCCCTAAATTAATTCTGTTGCCATTAGAAGTTGCGTAATTGTTTAAACAGAGTTGACCTGAGTGCAATTAATCTGGCACACGATTTCAGTATAAATACCTGTTCCTGAATAAATGAGTTTGTTGGAGAACATACCTGAACAAACAGCATTATGAAGACGAATGAGCGATCAAAACCAATTTGGGACAAAATTCTTTCTGCAAAAGTATCAGTAATAAAAAAAAAAACTAACTTTAAACATTGCAAGAAATGATTAAAAATGAACATCATTCCAAATATGAAGCATGGTTGTCAAGTCAAATTTATTTGTATAGCGCTTTCAACAATAAACATTGTCGCAAAGCAGCTTTACAGAATTTGAATGACTTAAAATATGAGCTAATTTTATCCCTAATCTATCCCCATTGAGCAAGCCTGTGGTGACGGTGGCAAGGAAAAACTCCCTCAGACGACATGAGGAAGAAACCTTGAGAGGAACCAGACTCTAAAGGGTTGTGGTAGCATCGTGTTATGGGACGAAGAAACCAATCAGCATTCGGGAGAAGATGGATGGAACTAAATCCATAGCAGCTACATTTTCATATTGTTATTATTTATTATTATTATACAGCTTGTTAACTATTTACCTTTAGTGCTAGCTAACATATAGCTTACAGAAGTATTTGCTCTTGGATTTTTCCACATTTTGTAGTGGTACAACCTTGAACTAAACTGGACTTAACTGGGAAACTTGTCATGAATTTACACAAAATTGTCCCAAAGTTTGTTGGAGAACATAAACAGCCTCAAGGTGTGATTAAAACAAGTCTGGGACAAAGTTCTGCAAAAGTATCAATAATATTAAAAAATATTAGCAAACTTTGAACATTGTGAGAAATGATTAATAATGATTAAAAATGGACACCATTCCAAATGTGAAGCATGGTTGTGGTAGCATCATGTTGTGGAACAAGGAAACTGGTCACCGCTCAGGAGAAATGGATGGAACTAAATACAGGGCAGCTAAAATTTATTATTATTATTATTATTATTATTATTATTATTTGGTAAATGGTTTGTTTTTTTGTATGGTTTTGTCTTCAGTGCTAGTTGAGGTACAGCTACTAAAACCAGTTACAAACCACCAGTTACAAACGTACCACCAAACAAAAGCTCTTTTGTCATAAGGACAAAAGCGAAGCTGTGGAGGTGTGAGACGGCCTCGAAGGGCCGACGTGACGGTGACGGCTGTGAGAAAGCGTGTGAGATCAGACACTTCCTGGCCAGATTGCCAGCTCCACCTCTACCTCCCACACCCAGCTTGTTTGCCGCTGATGAGGGGCCGAGGCCAAGGGGTGCGAAACATACACACATGTACTACAACATGCTGAGGTCTTGTCATGGGTTTGTTTTGCTGTGAACTATCGGTGGAACAGATTGAGCGCTGAGGATTTGTTTCGCGTTTGACATTCACTGGGAGAAAATCACACCCTGATGAGCCATGCCAGGGACCCGCTGACAGCGCAGCATTGATTTTCTTCTGCGTGTGAACGTATGTGTGTGTGTAAGAGAGAGAGTGTTTGTCACAACCCCACCTCTCCAAATACACCCCGACTCCATCACAGCCAAACTCAGCACCTCACATCGGCCACCATATGCCACAAATATCATCAAGTTTCTTTTTATTGATAAATATGTCTGGGGGGGTTTCTTACAAAAACTATTTTTAAAAATGATTTTTAGTATAAAACCTTTCTGTTTGACAGTTATGTCGCTTGCTGATCCAAAATTACATCAGTTAAAGCGTAAACATGTTTATTCTATCCACACTGACTGGATATGAGCAATCGTGCACTCTGATTGGCTACTCTACGACTAGGATATCAGCTCATACACCGTGAGTAGAGAAAAACAAAATGGCAGTGTTACTGAACCAACCGAGGACAAAGAAATAAAAACTCTACTCGAAAACAAACAACCCCCCCCCCAAAAAAAAGCAACAAAATATGGAATAAAAGTATTTGATGGAAATTATGTATCTTATTTTTTTAAGAATTATTATTATTATTATTATTATTATTATTATTATTATTATTGCATTTTTCACAAATTGCTCCTGTCATTTTGGCGGTTTGTTTACATTCTAAGCGGAAATGATTTTGTCGGACGTTTGATGTAAAGTTTTTATTTATCGAATTTGCAAAAAATAAAAATGCTCTGTTTCTAAAAATCCAGTGTTTCTCAAAATATCAACTCGTGTACGACTCGATTTTGTGGAATAACTGTTAATTATTTTCACATATCGCACTGTGTATCTACATAATCGGAGCTTTTACACCACGGCACTGTTGAATTCTCGATTCTGATTGGTCAGAAGATGTTGCTTTGTGTTTATATTAATACACTCATTCTAAGATGTCTGATCGTTTCTATAGTAACAGCTCATTCACAGGGACTTGTATGTTGTACAGTGGTTGTGTTGATATGGTGAAGTTGTCTGTAATTTATTGAACAGTTATGGAAGGAGTCTCCAGTTTCAGTGCTTTGTAACAGTCAGAGGTAAAAGGTGTAAATTTTTGACCAACTTCAAAAAGAGAGAGAGAGAGAGACTGGTAAAGGAATGACTTTATATATAAGTGAGAACAGGAATTAACGTTCCTATAAATGTGTCATTTTTTTAAATAAATAAGATTTTTTTTTTAATTAAATCGTGTGTGTTGTTGTAGGAAAACAATCAACACCTCGTCACTGATTATTTTCCTATAACAGAATGACACTGTGGTGCGTCTTTTCTTGGCTTTATGTTCACTGTGTAGTGAGCACGTGTAGTGAACAGGAAGTCGTTGAGTGTTTGGTCTCTATGTAACATCACTTGTAGGACACACACTGTACGTACTGCATTTTGTTAAATAATTGAATCATAAAATATGCGAAAATATACAATGTCACTCACGATATTTATTCAGACACTTTTTTTCCTTCATCGGATGACAGAAATATATTGAGGGAAGAAAAGTTTCTGAAACATGTCGATATTTGAGTGGAAGTAGAACACGGGATATTAAACAGAAAAATACAGGAGGGTGGGTTGTTGGGTTTTTTTTTGCTTACAAATATGTAAATATTAAATATAAAAATTCAGATAGTGTATGAAGAGAAGAATTCAGTCTGACAGTCATGGTGTGTGTAGGACTTTAATCCTGTAGCATTTACAGTCAGATGCAGAATTATTGGCACCCCTGTTAAACACAAGAGGAAAACAGGCGAAGAAGTCATAAAATAGTGGAACAAATAAAAAACTAAAACTAAATCAAAGTAAATTTATTCAAAGAATTAACAAATATATGCTGTATATTGCTATAAAAATGTCAAATATGTAGATTTTTTTTCATGACCTTGTTATCCGTCTTTACAAGCATCCTGATGATTCCAGAGATGAATGTAAACAGACATCAGGCTTTCTTTCTTTCTTTCTTTTAATAAGTGTGTGTGTGTGTGTCCACCTGCTCTGAAGCAGCAGTCTCCCACGTGCCCGTATGAGCTCCAGATTTGTGTCTCCGACAGCAATACGGCCTTTTCCAGCTCAGCAACCGAGAAAGTGCCAATTGCACAGTTTAGAGGCCCCACTGGCCCGGACATGATAGATAGTTTAAAAATGAGGACGCTGTTGTTAAAAAAAAAAGAAAAGAGAAGGAGGAGGGAAACCACACACACACACAGAGCACAGCACAGCACAGCAGCTGGCAGGGAGAGAGAGAAAGAGAGCGAGAAAACAAAGAGTAGCTGGTTAATGGACTAATAATACGAGACGGAATAGACGATGCAGCGGAGCATTGCTGCGACCCATCACACTTCAGGAATCATCTGGAAAGACGGCGTGGATGCCTTGGAATTAACCTCAGGAATAATTCTTTAAAAATCCTTCAACATCCACCAACACTGTTCTACCGTAATAATTAATAATAATAATAATAATAATAATAATGGTTGCAGTTTATTTTACACAGCAACACTCGTCTCCATTACAGCAGAGAAAATCAGCCCTCATTTACCATCAGTGACATCATCAATACTGATCATCACACCATCCTGAGAGAGACAGAGAGAGAGAGAAGAATCAAAGAGTGGAGAAAAGAAGGGAGGAGGGGAGAACATGAAACAGAAAAAGAGAAAGACAAAAAGAAAATAGGAGATGGAACAACAAAAAGAAAAGAAATGGATGAGAAGAGAAGAGGTGGACATGAGAGATGTGAGGGGAGAGGAGAAGAGATGAAGAAGAATAGAAGGAAGAAGAGGAGGACAGGAGAGATGTGAGGAGAGAAGATGAGAGAAGGAGAAGAAGAGTAGAAGAGGAGAGATATGAGGGGAGAGGAGGAGAAGAGGAGGAGGATAGGAGACATGTGCAGGGAGAGGTGGAGAAGAAGAGAAGGACAAGAAGAGAAGGATAAGAAGAGGAGAATAGGAGAGATGTGAGAGGAAAAGAAGACAAGGAAGAAGAGAAGGAGAAGAAGAGAAGAAGAGGAGAGATGTGAGGGGATAAGAAGAGAAGAAGAGGAGGATAGGAGAGATGTGAGAAAAGAGGATGAGAAGAAGAGGAGGATAGGACAGATGTGAGGGGAGAGGAGGAGAAGAGGAGGAGGACGAGAAAAGGATGATGGGAGAAATGTGAGGGGAGATGAGGAGAAGAAGAGAAGGATAGAGATGTGAGGGGAGAGGAGGAGAGATGAAGAAGAATAGAAGGAAGAAGAGGAGGATAGGGGAGACATGAGGGGAGAGGAGGAGAAGAAGAGAAGGATAGGAGAGATGTGAGGGGAGAGGAGGGGAGGTGGAGAAGAAGAGAAGGAAGAAGAGAAGGACAAGAAGAGAAGGATAAGAAGAGGAGAATAGGAGAGATGTGAGAGGAAAAGAAGACAAGGAAGAAAAGAAGGAGAAGAAGATGAGGAAAGGAGAGATGTGAGGGGAGAGGAGGAGAAAAAGAGGAGGATAGGAGAGATGTGAGGGGAGAGGAGGAGAAGAGGAGGATAGGAGAGATGTGAGGGGAGGGGAGGAGGAGAAGAAGAGGAGGATAGGAAAGATGTGAGGGGAGAGGAGGAGAAGAGGAGAATAGGACAGATGTGAAGGGAGAGGAGGAGAAGAGAAGGAGGAGAAGAGGAGGATGGGAGAAATGTGAGGGGAGATGAGGAGAAGAAGAGAAGGATAGAGATGTGAGGGGAGAGGAGGAGAGATGAAGAAGAATAGAAGGAAGAAGAGGAGGACAGGAGAGATGTGAGGGGAGAGGAGGAGGAGAAGAAGAGGAGGATAGGAGAGATGTGAGGGGAGATGAGGAGAAGAAGAGAAGGATAGAGATGTGAGGGGAGAGGAGGAGAGATGAAGAAGAATAGAAGGAAGAAGAGGAGGATAGGAGAGATGTGAGGGGAGAAGAGGAGAAGAAGAGGAGGATAGGAGAGATGTGAGGGGAGAGGAGGAGAAGAAGAGAAGGATAGGAGTGATGTGAGGGGAGAGGAGGAGAAGAGAAGGATAGGAGAGATGTGAGGGAAGAGGAGGAGAAGAAGAGGAGGATAGGACAGATGTGAGGGGAGAGAAGGAGAAGAGGAGGATGGGAGAAATGTGAGGGGAGATGAGGAGAAGAAGAGAAGGATAGAGATGTGAGGGGAGAGGAGGAGAGATGAAGAAGAAGAGAAGGAAGAAGAGGAGGAGACGAGACATAAGAGGGGGAAAAGAGGAGGATAGGGGAGATATGAGGGGAGAGGAGAAGAAGAGTAGAGGAGAGATGTGAGGGGAGAGGAGGAGAAGAAGAGGAGGACAGGAGAGATGGGAGGGGAAGAGTAGAAGAAGAGGAGGATAGGGGAGATGTGAGGGGAGAGGAGGAGAAGAGGAGGATGGGAGAAATGTGAGGGGAGATGAGGAGAAGAAGAGAAGGATAGAGATGTGAGGTGAGAGGAGGAGAGATGAAGAATAGAAGGAAGGAGAGGAGGAGATGAGAGATGTGAGGGGAGAAGAGGAGGAGAAGAGGAGGATAGGAGAGATGTGAGAGGAGAGGAGGAGAAGAACAGAAGGATAGGAGAGATGTGAGAGGAGAGGAGGATAAGAAGAGAAGGATAGGAGAGATGTGAGGGGAGGGGAGGAGGAGAAGAAGAGAGGACAGATGTGAGGGGAGAGAAGGAGGAGAAGAGGAGGATGGGAGAAATGTGAGGGGAGATGAGGAGAAGAAGAGAAGGATAGAGATGTGAGGGGAGAGGAGGAGAGATGAAGAAGAATAGAAGGAAGAAGAGGAAGAGAGGAGAGATTTGAGGGGTGAAGAGGAGGAGAAGAGGAGGATAGGGGAGATGTGAGGGGAGAGGAGGAGAAGAAGAGAAGGATAGGAGAGATGTGAGGGGAGAGGAGGAGGAGAAGACGAGGATGGGAGAAATGTGAGGGGAGATGAGGAGAAGAAGAGAAGGATAGAGATGTGAGGTGAGAGGAGGAGAGATGAAGAATAGAAGGAAGAAGAGGAGGAGATGAGAGATGTGGGGGAGAAGAGGAGGAGAAGAGGAGGATACGGAAGATGTGAGGGGAGAGGAGAAGAAGAAGAGAAGGATAGGTGAGATGTGAGAGGAGAGGAGGAGAAGAACAGAAGGATAGGAGAGATGTGAGGGGAGAGGAGGAGAAGAGGAGGAGGATAGAAATGTGAGGGGAGAGGAGGAGAGATGAAGAAGAATAGAAGGAAGAAGAGGAGACAAGAGATGTGAGGGGAGAAGAGGAGGAGAAGGGGAGGCTAGGGGAGATGTGAGGGGAGAGGAGGAGAAGAAGAGAAGGATAGGAGAGATGTGAGGGGAGAGGAGGAGAAGAAGAGAAGGATAGGAGAGATGTAAGGGGAGAGGAGCAGAGGAGGAGAAGAGGAGGATAGGAGACATGTGAAGGGAGAGGAGGAGAGGTGGAGAAGAAGAAGAGAGGAGAGATGTGATGGGAGAGAAGGAGGAGAAAGGAGGAAGAGAAGAGGAGGATGGGAGAAATGTGAGGGGAGATGAGGAGAAGAAGAGAAGGATAGAGATGTGAGGGGAGAGGAGGAGAGATGAAGAAGAATAGAAGGAAGAAGAGGAGGAGAGGAGAGATGTGAGGGGAGAGAAGGAGAAGAAGAGAAGGATAGGAGAGATGTGAGGGGAGAGGAGGAGGAGAAGACGAGGATTGTAGAAATGTGAGGGGAGATGAGCGGAGGAGGAGAAGAGGAGGATAGGACAGATGTGAGGGGAGAGGAGGAGAAGAGGAGGAGGATAGAGATGTGAGGGGAGAGGAGGAGAGATGAAGAAGAATAGAAGGAAGAAGAGGAGATGAGAGTTGTGAGGGGAGAAGAGGAGGAGAAGGGGAGGATAGTGGAGATGTGGGGGAGAGGAGGAGAAGAACAGAAGGATAGGAGAGATGTGAGGGGAGAGGAGCAGAGGAGCAGGAGAAGAGGAGGATAGGAGATATGTGAAGGGAGAGGAGGAGAGGTGGAGAAGAAGAAGAGAGGAGAGATGTGAGGGGAGAGAAGGAGGAGAAGAGGAGGATGGGAGAAATGTGATAGGAGATGAGGAGAAGAAGAGAAGGATAGAGATGTGAGGGGAGAGGAGGAGAGATGAAGAATAGAAGGAAGAAGAGGAGGAGAGGAAAGATGTGAGAGGAGAGGAGGAGAAGAAGAGAAGGATAGGAGAGATGTGAGGGGAGAGGAGGAGAGGAGGAGGAGAAGACGAGGATGGGAGAAATGTGAGGGGAGAAGAGGAGGAGAAGAGGAGGATGGGGAGATGTGAGGGGAGAGGAGGAGAAGAAGAGAAGGATAGGAGAGATGTGAGGGGAGAGGAGGAGAAGAACAGAAGGATAGGAGAGATGTGAGGGGAGAGGAGCAGAGGAGGAGAAGAGAAGGATAGGACAGATGTGAGGGGAGAGGAGGAGAAGAGGAGGAGGATAGAGATGTGAGGGGAGAGAAGGAGAGATGAAGAAGAATAGATGGAAGAAGAGGAGATGAGAGATGTGAGGGGAGAAGAGGAGGAGAAGGGGAGGATGGGGAGATGTGAGGGGAGAGGAGGAGAAGAAGAGAAGGATAGGAGAGATGTGAGGGGAGAGGAGGAGAAGAAAAGAAGGATAGGAGAGATGTGAGGGAAGAAGAGGAGAGGAGGAGAAAAAGAGGAGGATAGGAGAAATGTGAGGGGAGAGGAGGAGAGGAGACGAGGAGGAGGATAGGAGAGATGTGAGGGGAGAGGAGGGGAAGAAGAGGAGGATAGGAGAGAGGTGAGGGGAGAGGAGTAGAGGAGGAGGAGAAGAGGAGGAGAGGAGAGATGTGAGGACAGAGGAGGAGAGGAGGAGGAGAAGAGGAGGATAGGAGAGATGTGAGGGGGAGTGGAGGAGAGGAGGAGGAGAAAAGGAGGATGGGAGAAATGTGAGGGGAGATGAGGAGAAGAAGAGAAGGATAGACATGTGAGGGGAGGGGTGGAGAGATGAAGAAGAATAGAAGGAAGGAGAGGAGGAGACGAGAGATGTGAGGGGAGAAGAGGAGAAGAAGAGTAGGATAGGAGAGATGTGAGGGGAGAGGAGGAGGAGAAGAAGAGGAGGACAGGAGAGATGTGAGGGGAGAGGAGGAGATGAGGAGGATAAGAGGAGGATGTGAGAAATGTGAGGAGAGTTGAGGAGAAGAAGAGAAGGATAGGAGAGATGTGAGGGGAGAGGAGGAGAGATGAAGAAGAATAGAAGGAAGAAGAGGAGGAGACAAGAGATTTGATGGGAGAAGAGGAGAAGAAGAGGAAGTTAGGAGAGATGTGAGGGGAGAGGAGGAAGAAGAAAAGGAGAAGAGGAGGAGGACAGGAGAGATGTGAGGGGAGAGGAGGAGAGGAAGAGGAGGATAGAAGAGATGTGAGGGGAGAGGAGGAGAGGAGGAGAAGAAGAGGAGGACAAGAGGAGAATTGGAGGAGAGGAGAGATGTGAGGGGAGAGGAGGAGAAGAAGAGAAGGGTAGGAAAGATGTGAGGGGAGAGGAGGAGAGGAGGAGGAGAAGAGAAGGATACGAGAGATAGGAGAGGAGGAGAAGAAGAGGAGGATATGAGAGATGTGAGGAGAGAGGAGGAGGAGGAGAAGAAGAGGATGGGAAGAAATGTGAGGGGAGACGAGGAGAAGAAGAGAAGGATAGGAGATATGTGAGGGGAGAGCAGGAGATATGAAGAATAGAAGGAAGAAGAGGAGGATAGGAGAGATGTGAGGGGAGAGGAGGGGAGGAGGAGAAGAAGAGGAGGATAGGAGAGATGTGAGGGGAGAGGAGGGGAGGAGGAGAAGAAGAAGAGGATAGGAGAGATGTGAGGGGAGAGGAGGGGAGGAGGAGAAGAGGAGGATAGGAGAGATGTGAGGAGAGAGGAGGAGAAGAAGAAGAGGATGGGAAGAAATGTGAGGGGAGACGAGGAGAAGAAGAGAAGGATAGGAGATATGTGAGGGGAGAGCAGGAGATATGAAGAATAGAAGGAAGAAGAGGAGGATAGGAGAGATGTGAGAGGAGAGGAGGGGAGGAGAAGAAGAAGAGGATAGGAGAGATGTGAGGGGAGAGGAGGAGAGGAGGAGAAGAAGAGGAGAATAGGAGAGATGTGAGGGGAGAGGAAGAAGAAGAGAAGGAGAAGAGGAGGATTGGAGAGATGTGAGCGAAGAAGAGGAGGAGAAGAGAAGGATAGGAGAGATGTGAGGGGAGAGGAGGAGAAGAAGAGAAGGAGAGAAGGATAGGAGAGATGTGAGAGGAGAAGAAGAGGAGGATTGGAGAGATGTGAGAGGAGAAGAAGAGGAGGAAGAAGAGGAGGAAGAAGAGAAGGAAAAAAGAGAAGGATAGGAGAGATGTGAGAAGAGAAGAGGAAAAGAAGAGGATAGGAGAGATGTGAGAGGAGAGGAGGAGAAGAGGAGGAAGAAGAGAAGGATAGGAGAGATGTGAGGGGAGC
Source organism: Neoarius graeffei (assembly GCF_027579695.1). Classification (NCBI taxonomy): domain Eukaryota; kingdom Metazoa; phylum Chordata; class Actinopteri; order Siluriformes; family Ariidae; genus Neoarius; species Neoarius graeffei. The sequence continues at coordinate 4,251,621 of NC_083581.1, forward strand.
GGAGGAAAAGAAGGGAAGGATAGGAGAGATATGAGGGGAGAGGAGATGAGGTGGAGAAGAAGAGAAGGAAGAAGCTTCTTCTTTCTGCTTCTTCCTTCTCTTCTTCTCCACCTCATCTCCTCTCCCCTCATATCTCTCCTATCCTTCCCTTCTTTTCCTCCGCTCCCCTCACATCTCTCCTATCCTTCTCTTCTTCCTCCTACACACTTCCTTGTCAAGAGGAGAATGGATAATTGTGGATGAACACAAAATAGGAAAAAATGAAATTGGAGGAGAGGAGAAAATAGATGTGGGGAGAAAAGAAGAGAAAAAGAACAGATGAAGAGAAAAAATATAAAATTGTGGAAGAAAGAAAGAGAAGAAAAGAAGAAAAGACCACAAAGAATAAGGAAGAGTGAATAAGAGAAAAGGAAGACAGCAGAAGAGAAGAAAGTGAAGAGAGAAGATGAAAGAAAGGAGAAGGAAGGAGTGTACGTGTCCAGCTCCCTGTCCTGTGCACAGTGTCGTCAGTATGTCACACTAACTACACACCAACATCGCCATGGTGACGCAACACTGACATGACCCCAGCGGCAAGCTAACGTTACTCCGACGCTAAGCTAACAGCATGCTAATATCGCTAATGGCTGCCTGAGAGAGGAGACGAATTCATCTTCCTCTCGCTCGGCCTTCTGGGAAACGGAGCGAGGGATGAGCAGAGCTCACATCAGTGATGAATGAAAATGACAGAGAAGATCTTTTAATGAGAGAGAGAGAGAGAGAGAGAGAGAGAGAGGTGTGTGTGGCCCAGTACTTGCTCTATGACAAAACATTCAACAGGTTCACAAATCATCCTTTAAACACACACACACTTCTCTCTCTCTCTTCTTTCTCTCTCTCTCCCTTTTTCTGCCTTTCTATCCCTCTCTCTCTCCCTATCTCTCTCTCTCTCTTTTCTGTCTCTCTCTCCCTTTTTCTGCCTCTCTCTCTATCCCTCTCTCCATCTATCTATCTCTCTCTGTCTCTTTTCTGTCTCTCTATCTCTCCATATCTGTCTTGCTCTCTCTCCTTTTCTGTCTCTCTCTCCCTTTTTCTGCCTCTCTATCCCTCTCTGTCCCTCTATCTCTCTTTTCTGTCTCTCTCTCTCTTTTTCTGCCTCTTTCTATCCCTCTCTCTCCATCTATATTTCACTATCTGTCTCACTCTCTCTCTTTTCTGTCTCTCCCTTTTTCTGCCCCTCTATCTATCTGTCTGTCTCTCAGTTTAATTTTCATTGTATTTTATTGAGGTGATAAACGGAGGCTCATTCTCATCTCATTATCTCTAGCCGCTTTATCCTTCTACAGGGTCGCAGGCGAGCTGGAGCCTATCCCAGCTGACTACGGGCGAAAGGCGGGGTTCACCCTGGACAAGTCGCCAGGTCATCACAGGGCTGACACATAGACACAGACAACCATTCACACTCACATTCACACCTACGCTCAATTTAGAGTCACCAGTTAACCTAACCTGCATGTCTTTGGACTGTGGGGGAAACCGGAGCACCCGGAGGAAACCCACACGGACACGGGGAGAACATGCAAACTCCACACAGAAAGGCCCTCGCCGGCCACGGGGCTCGAACCCGGACCTTCTTGCTGTGAGGCGACAGCGCTAACCACTACACCACCGTGCCGCCCGGTGGCTCATTTATTTTGTTAAAGTGTAAAAATTAATTAAAGTATTTTAATTATTAATTAACTAGTGCTGTAGTGACTTGTATTACTGTTTTGTTTGTTTGTTTGTTTGTTTTTCTCCACTTTTTCTGGTAGTTTGGAATCCTGGAGTTCCACATGCACCAGATCTTGTGAATGCTGTAGTTTTTTTATTTCCTTTCCCTCGTCTGGGACGACGATGACGATGAGTGAACAGCGTCTCTTGCTGTTGCCGTGGAGACCAACGTGCGGTCGGTTCGTCCAGTGGTCCGATCGTCATTAACAGTCATGTTGTATGCTGATGATGTGGCTGGTGATGGGACCAGTGATGAGATGAGATCATTAAAACCCCAGCCAAGGTGGGTCATGAGATTCCCACTCAGCTTGGTGGTTGTTTTGTTTCAACGATGTGCCTGATGTGTTTCTGGCACAACCTGTGTTTTCTATCAGCACCCATTTTGAGGATGTTCCTGTGGTGATGGCATGTGGAGAACCTGATCTTTAGACATACAGTGCAGCAGTGGCTGTTTATCTGCCTAAAGCGTGGCATCGACGCTGAGTTATTCATCTTCTTTCATTATCTTTCTCCTCAGATTAGACGTGTGTGTGTGCTGACATCAGGTGAGATTAATCTCAGCGCTGATTCTGGATAAAGACTATTTCTTCTTCTTCTTCTCTTTTTGTGCCTCTGGTATATTAGCAACAACTTTCTGTTCTTCCTGTCCATCTGGCAGATTTATTCACTTTGATTTTTTTTTCACCGAGTTCAGCTCCGTGTCGAAGCTGAGTCTTCTGCTGCGATGGTGCTCTTTACAGATCCTTCAGAATTCGACGTCGCTCTGGTCTACACCGACACACCTCTCCACCTGTCCATCATCCTGGTCCAGACTGAGAAGAATCTCAGCATCGCTGTTTAGCCTTTTGTTCCTTCCTGAGTCTGAAGTCCATCTGGAGATCATTGTTAAACATCATGGCTCTGTCGAGCTCTTCATCCAGCAGGTAGTGAACCCTGAGCTCCATCGTTATCGATGATGTCATTGTTGTTGTTCAGCATGTTGGTCAGTGGAATCAACGAAACACAGAATAGCCGCAATAACAAGGCGTCACCTCGGAATATTCCTCAATTCAATTCATGATTCAATCATTTATAAGATCAATCATTTATTTATTAATTACTGAATAATCTCGCACACATTTTATTTTATTATTATTTGCAAAATGTATACATAAATGGAAATACAGTGTCAAAATCCAGCTCAAGTCAAGTAACTGTCAGAGTGCAGAGACCAGGAGCTTCGCAAACAGCATGCTGAGCTGAATTGTTGAGCAGGAACCGTAGTCCAGAAACGAGCGAGGGTCAGTCGATCAGCAAACAACCCAATGGAGAGCAAGCAAAAGACGAAGTCGAGGGGAAACGTAAATATGGGTCATAAACTGGAAATCAGGCGGAAAGCAAACGGCTCGGTAAAGTTAAACATGGCGGTACTAGACAATACTTCACAAAGTGGGGAAGTGAGAGCTGAGTGTACATATAGACACGCTGGTGATTGCCGGATGAGAGACAGGTGTAATTAATTCTTTGGTTTGACATGACGTCACATCCACCTCATTAGTTATTCAGAACTTTAGCTGGTGGTCTACCAAAGCTCAGCTGACAAAGCGTTTGTACGGAGAAGGTGCATTGCTCTCATCAAAAATGCCTTACGCTTGCGTTGTTTGAATCAATCAAACAGTGAAACTGATAAAAGTTTCTTCAGGGTTCGCCGTGAACTAATAAAAAAGGGTGAACGAACACAGGATTTCACAAAAAGACGTGGAGAAAGGTGGCTTTTCAGTGAACCTCTGACTGAAATCGAAGAGATCTGAGTCGAAGCATGCTGGAGTTTCACTCGGTGAAAGGTTTATATTTCTCTCTCAGCTCTGTCCTTAGTGTTTCCCAAGTACTTTTCTTGCTATGTGTCGTTATTTTACGGTACCGAAGTGCTAAAGTCCCCAGCTGTTTCTTTGTTCACTCCTCACAAAGTCCAGATGCATGAAGGTCGCGACAAAATTCTTCCCCAGCCGTACAGTTACAATGCGCCGTGATCACTTCTCCGTCTTGTTTAACTCAGATCCAGGTCTTTAAAGGGGTTTCTGATGAGCTTTGTGAATGATTTAGCTGAGAGATAAGAGCCAACACAAGTGAGAATCAACCCAACTGTTGTTTGTTTACACTTCAACTTGCAGCGCTTCGTTGTAAAGACGTGAAGGAAAAGCTTTAAAAAAAATCCTTCCACGGGCAAAAACAATCCAGGATTCACTGGGCAGCGACTTGATCCCGAGGTCCTTTACCCAGCCACATACAAAAAAGCTGTAAGCCTCCAGACTCTTCTACGCTTTCATCTGTTTTGCGGTGTAGAAGGACGTTTGCAACACCAGATAGTTGGAGATGTCGGGGAACTCGACTGAAGGGTAGTTTTTGAGATCGTATGACAAATCCTTCTTTCCCAGACTGTCGGGGTCGATTCCATTGCACACAGCAATCTTCTGAATATATCTAAAGCCAGCAGCGGCTTCTAGATTACGAGCGTCCTCTGATAAGTTATCGCTAGTTGTTTGCACTACGGCAGCCGTTTTAGTTTGCGAGACCACCAGCTGTTTTACCGGAAGTGAAATCACTAAGAAAAGTCACATGACTTAAACTCAAGAATTGTCAGGTGACAGAGAGCGCCGTGACTCTTGGGATTTCTGGAGCGGCCATGTTAGGAGACTGCTCCGAACTTGTGTTTTCAGCACTGTTACTGAGAGCAACGAGTCAAACTTATAAATTACTAGAAATAAAAAACAAGATTTTTTTTAGGGTTTTTTTTTTGTTTTGGATTGTTTTTGCTAATGCAGGTAATAAATAAAGATGACCACCAGCTTGCGACCTGATTGGTCAAGCTCTGTTATCACAAACAACAAACAACGCTGACAGCAGCACTTTTTAAAATCAGCCTCATTCCACATGGAATTATTTTTTCCCCCAGACTTTTTTTTTAATCTGTTTGTTTTTTCCCCCCCTCTCAGTCTAACTCTTTCTAAATCAGACAGTAAAGGAGCTGATAAATTCACACTCACTACAGTTTGATTAGACAGCTGTCAGCGCTGAGACGACACACAGGGAGTGTGTTCTGTGACGGTTCTCTGGAATTAAAAAAAAATAAAACTAAATAAATAAAAACAAAATTAAAACCGAGATCCAGATTCTTCCTCACTTTTACTCATCTTCCTCATCCCTCTCTCACACTTCTCTCCTCTCTCTGGGTGGCAGGAACACACTGGCACTGTGCCATGCAGGTGCGGAGGACAGAACAGTGTGTGTGTGTGTGTGTGTGTGTGTGTGTGTGTGTGTGTGTGTGTGTGTGTGTGTGTGTGTGTGTTGGGCACAAATGCATTAATAAATGTCTCACTGAAGGGAGGAATGGAGAATGAAAAGTCTTTTAGTGAGAGCGACATGTCTTCACACACACACACACACACACACACACACACACACACACACACACTTGCTTTACAGTATGCATCTCTGAAGCCCCACAGTGTGAAATAATCTGCTGTTGCCTGAGTGGTTGAGTGGTTTGGGACAAGGGCGCAGATAGCACGGGGGACGGGGGGGACATGTCCCCCCCAGATTTATAGTGACCCCCATCTGCCCCCCCCCACCCACCATCCCTACGTAAGGCACCACACATAGGTAGAAAAAGTGAGGATTAATGTTCCGTTAGTTAGACTAACTTACACTGCAGCACAAAGTTGAAATGGCAGCAGCAGCAGCCTTGTCTGTGATCAATCCACATTTCCCCCTTCTTGAATCGGTGTAGGCTGGAGCAGATCCTTGCAGAGTTGGGAAAGCAAGGTGTTCATTTTCCACGTAATTCTGGGTTAATAACACTGCACAGCTCATCCATTTGATAGCAGCGGTGTTTCTGCTGCGACTGATGGTGCGTTCAGTTGTACTCCTAAGTTGGAAGTTTGAAGTCGGAAAAGCATTGAAATCCAGCATCTCCCAGCATAAATGTTGGGGTTTTCATTTCATTTCATTAACTGGCCATTTTTTTCGAATTCCATGTTCCATGATGTACCAGTTTTTAAACTGGGAAGCTCTCAGTTCTGAGGTTATGTTGCTCGGAGCTCCAAGTTCTGACTTCCAATGTAAATGTAACGCACCATCTCGACCCCGGGGTCCTAAGGGGAGCTGGGGACTTTGCCTGTCGCGGTAACCACAGTGATCATAAACAACTGTCTAATGACCGAGCTGGTGATCTTTCTGCCACATTAAGCCAGAGAAGAGGGGAAAAAATCACAGCGTTTGTTTCAAGAACCAAAAGATGTAAATATCCTCTGCCTGTTGCCTTTCCCAGATGTGACAAATACTTGTTTTGTAATGTTGAGTAGCTAGTCTGATAATAATAAGAAGGAATTTGGACTTACCTGAAGTAGGCTAAATGTGAAATAACAGCATTCTAGGCTGTAGGTGAATATCTTTTAATGTTGTTATTTTTATGTATAATGTTATTTTAGTAAGCAGCAACTATTAACTGAAATTATGAGATTTAAGATGTTAACATTGTCCTCCTGGCCTGCAGGCAATCCCTGGTGGGGTCAACAATGAAAAAACAAAAAACAATTACAGCGTTTTTTCAAAAACCGAGCAATGTTGACCAGGTAGGCCTTTGTCTACCAATGTTCATTCAGTTAGAAAACTCACAATTCGAATGTATATTGAAGCTTCAGTACACACACACATCTCATCTCATCTCATTATCTCTAGCCGCTTTATCCTTCTACAGGGTCGCAGGCAAGCTGGAGCCTATCCCAGCTGACTACGGGCGAAAGTCGGGGTACACCCTGGACAAGTCGCCAGGTCATCACAGGGCTGACACATAGACACAGACAACCATTCACACCCACATTCACACCTATGGTCAATTTAGAGTCACCAGTTAACCTAACCTGCATGTCTTTGGACTGTGGGGGAAACCGGAGCACCCGGAGGAAACCCACGCAGACACGGGGAGAACATGCAAACTCCACACAGAAAGGCCCTCGCCGGCCCCGGGGCTCGAACCCAGGACCTTCTTGCTGTGAGGCGACAGCGCTAACCACTACACCACCGTGCCGCCCTACACACACATTATATATATATATATATATATATATATATATATGCATTTACACAAAATGGAATCATTTGCTGACAGCTCAGTCCCCCCCAGTTCAAAAATCCTATCTGCGCCCCTGGTTTGGGACACATCCACTATCTAGGCCACATCATGAGTCCTTTGTGATTTGTGGGTGTGTCCCAAATCATACACCTTTTCCACTACATAGGTTACATAAACAGCTGAAATGTCTTCAGAAATGTGTCCCATTTCATACAGTGGGCTTATGATGTATATACAATGTATATGATATACAGTGAACAGGGTGTTTGGATTGGGACACGCCCACAGTGGACTTGTGAACTGTTCTGTATAGTGAACAGGACGTGTGGATTGGGGCACGCCCACCAATTTGAGAACTTGCCAAAACCACAAGAACCTAAGAGAAGTCAGACAGAAAAAGAAAGAAAGAAGCTCAGATTATAAGTAGAAACCAAAATGTAACAAACTGAAAATAAAATTAGTAAGATTTTAGCCTTTCACTTTCCAGGAAGAAAACAAATAAACAAACAAATGGAAAAAAATTCAAAGAAACAAACAAACAAACAAACAAACAAACAAACAAATCCACTGCTCATGTTCGGGTGACGGGAAATTCAATAAAAGGCCAAAAACATGAAGAGAATGAAACAGAAAAGAGAGAGAGAGTTAATTTTAAAAGAGAAGCGGCAGCAGAAATGGACAGTGTACTGTAAACAGGATAAAAATAACTCCTGACAGGACGCACAGCGGGGAGAGAAAATAACACGAATAAAACAAGAGGAAAGGGAAAAAATGTGAAGAATCACTAAAGAGGAGAAAACTGAGGAGTCGAACGAGTCGCTGTGCAGCAACTAAACCTCCAGCATAGACGGGGTTAAAGTGTCTTACTGTCACCATCACATCCTGTCTGTCTGTCTGTCTTTCTCTCTCTCTGTCTCTCTCTGTTTCTCTCTCTCTCTCTTTCTCTCTGTCTCTCTCTGTTTCTCTCTCTCTGTCTCTCTGTTTCTCTCTCTGTCTCTCTGTTTCTCTCTCTCTCTCTCTGTTTCTCTCTCTCTGTCTCTGTTTCTCTCTCTCTCTCTGTCTCTCTGTCTCTCTGTCTCTCTCTCTCTCTCTCTCTCTCTCTCTCTCTCTCTCTCTCCATCATGTCGTTTTTTCCATGTTGTTTTCTGTAAGATCTTATTTTGCTAAAGTTTAAGGAAAAAAGCCACAGCGTGTTTTGTGTGTGTGTGTGTGTGTGTGTGTGTGTGTGTGTGTGTGTGTGTGTGTGTGTGTGTGTGTGTGACTGATTTGGCAGGTAGAAGGCTGTGAGTGCAGGCTGTCTGAACACACTCCTGATTACACACCACCATTCATCAAAGTGTCACCCTGCTGACAGCCGCTAATAAATATACTGCCACCGACCCCCCCACTACACCTCCACACTCCCTCCATCCCTCGCTTCTTCTCACACCTGGCAGTAGAATCCCCCAACACACACACACACACACACACACACACACACACACACACACACACACAGAGCTCTGACATCTCTGTCACTGCCTCCTTTGACAATCTGCTGTGAAACCTCGCTACCTCATTTGCTAATTGCTGCTTTCTCCATCCATCACCATGCGCGTCATCACCAAAATGAAATAAATAAATCTGTAAATAATAATAAATAAACAACACATCCTCACCGCCTGCGCAGGTAAAATGATTACACCCAGCCAAGCCCTTGAGCCACCCCAACACCCCATCAACACACACACCCAGCCGAGCCCTCAAACCACCCCAACACCCCAACAACACACACATCCAGCCGAGCCCTCGAACCACCCCAACACCCCAACAACACACTTGCACCCGGCCGAGACCTCGAACCACCCCAACACCCCAACAACACATTTACACCCAGCCGAGCCCTCGAACCACCCCAACACTCCAACAACACACTTACACCCGGCCGAGACCTCGAACCACCCCAACACCCCAACAACACACTGACACCCGGCCAAGACGTCGAACCACCCCAATTCCCCAACAACACACACACCCAGCCAAGCCCTCGAACCACCCCAACACTCCAACAACACACTTACACCCGGCCGAGACCTCGAACCACCCCAACACCCCAACAACACACTGACACCCGGCCAAGACGTCGAACCACCCCAATTCCCCAACAACACACACACCCAGCCAAGCCCTCGAACTCCCCAACAACACACTTACACCCAGCCGAGCCCTCGAACCACCCTAACAACACACTTACACCCAGCCGAGCCCTCGAACCACCCCAACACCCTAACAACACACACCCAGCCGAGCCCTCGAACCACCCCATCACCCTAACAACACACTTACACCCGGCCGAGACCTCAAATCACCCCAATACCCCAACAACACACAGACCCAGCCGAGCCCTCAAACCACCCCAACACCCAAACAACACACTTACACCTGGCCAAGTCTTCGAACCACCCCAACATGCCAACAACACACTTACACCCGGCCGAGCCCTCGAACCACCCCAACAACACACACCCAGCCGAGCCCTCGAACCACCCCAACAACACACTTACACCCGGCCGAACCCTCGAACCACCCAACACCCCAACAACACACTTACACCCGGGCGAGCCCTCAAACCACCCCAACTCCCCGACAACACACTTACACCGGGCCGAGCCCTCAAACCACCCCAACTCCCCAACAACACACTGACACCCGGCCGAGACGTCGAACCACCCCAACTCCCCAACAACACACACACCCAGCCAAGCCCTCGAACCACCCCAACTCCCCAACAACACACTTACACCCAGCTGAGACCTCGAACCACCCCAACTCCCCAACAACACACTTACACCCAGCCGAGCCCTTGAACCACCCCAACACCCTAACAACACACACCCGGCCAAGACCTCGAACCACCCCAATACCCCAACAACACACACACCCAGCCGAGCCCTCAAACCACCCCAACACCCGAACAACACACACCCGGCCGAGACCTCGAACCACCCCAATACCCCAACAACACACACACCCAGCCAAGCCCTCAAACCACCCCAACACCCGAACAACACACTTACACCTGGCCAAGTCTTCGAACCACCCCAACACCCCAACAACACACTTACACCCGGCTGAGCCCTCGAACCACCCCGACAACACACACCCAGCCGAGCCCTCGAACCACCCCAACAACACACTTACACCCGGCCAAGCCCTCGTACCACCCAACACCCCAACAACACACACTCGGCCGAGACCTCAAACCACCCAACACCCCAACAACACACTTACACCCGGCCGAGCCCTCAAACCACCCCAACTCCCCAACAACACACACCTGAGCCGAGCCCTCGAACCACCCCAACAACACACACCCAGCCAAGCCCTCGAACCACCCCAACACCCCAACAACACACACCCGGCCGAGACCTCAAACCACCCCAACTCCCCAACAACACACTTACACCCGGCCGAGCCCTCAAACCACCCCAACACCCCAACAACACACTTACACCCACCCGAGCCCTCGAACCACCCCAACACTCCAACAACACACTTACACCCGGCTGAGACCTCAAACCACCCCAACCCCCCAACAACACACACACCCCAACACCCCAGCAACACACACACCCAGCCGAGCCCTCGAACCACCCCAACACCCCAACAACACACTTACACCCGGCTGAGACCTCAAACCACCCCAACCCCCCAACAACACACTTACACCTGGCCAAGCCCTCAAACCACCCCAACACCCCAACAACACACTTACAGCTGGACGTTTCCCCCGAACTGCACACAGGGTTTACTTTCATCAACTTTTAGTTTGTTTGATCTTGTAAAAGAAAAAAAGGGGTTTTTTTGCTCTGGTTTATATAATAATAATAATAATAATAATAATAATAATAATAATAATAATAATAATAAAAGAAAGTTGCATAATTATTATTATTATTATTTTTATTATGCAACTTTCTTTCGTTTGTTTGTTTGTTTGTTTGTTTGTTTGTTTGTTTGTTTGTTTGTTTGAGGATCATGCCGCTTTCTAGTTGCATGCTTTTTCCATTTTCTTTTTGTTTTTTTAATGTTGTTGTTGTTGTTGTTGTTGTTGTTGTTGTTGTTTTTGCTTTTCTAACAGCATGCTTTTCTTCATTTTGTTATTATTTTTTTCCAAATGGCAATTTTTGTTGTTCTGTTCATTTCATTTTGTCATATTTCTTTTTTGTTTGTTTGTTTTTTATTTTCTAAAGGTTTGCTAAATTTTATTTAAGTTTGATTTTTCATTTTTTAAAGCATCCAAACTTTGTTGATTACATGGTTATTAAAACTTTATTATTTTTATTTAATTACATATTTTCTTCATGGAATGCATTTTATTATTTTGTGTTTGGGTGTGTGTGTGGTTTGTTTGTTTGTTTGTTTGTTTGTTTGTTTGTTTGTTTGTTTGTTTGTTTTTGGTTGAATTTTTCTCCTAACAGCCTGTTTAATTTTCTTTCTTTTTTTTGTTTTTTTATATATTTATTTCTGTATGTATGTTATTCTTTTTTTCCTAATGACAATTTTTATTGTTCTGTTCATTTTGCGTCTTTTTTTTCTAAAGGTTTGCTAAATTTTCTTTACATTTGATTTTTTAATTTTTTAAAGCATCCAAACTTTGTTGATTACATGATTTTTAAAACTTTATTTTTCTTTAATTTCATATTTTCCTCATGGAACACATTTTTATTCCTGTTTGTTTGTTTCTTTATTTGTTGGATTTTTTTCCCCGAACAGCGTGTTTAATTTTCTTTCATTTTGTCCTTTTATTTTATTTATCTCTGTATTTATTTTGTCGTTTTTTCCTAATCAGATGCTAATGTTTCCTTCGTCCTCATCCTCGGGCCCCTCAGCTCCGCTGCGTCTCTGTGGGTTTACCCCCCTCCCCCCCTTCTTCAGCGACCTCTTTTACGTTCCGCAGCTTCCACAATTAATACATTCCCTCACCTGGCATCCCATAATAATCCCATAATAATACCGTCCTTGTCTCTGGTTTCCATGGCACTACAGGAAAGGTCAGATTAAACAATGATGTCCCACTGACCCTCAACATCTTTATGTCGTAAAGCAAAACAGCAAAAACTCCATCGTTATTAATTATTGTAGATTAGATATTTATACCACAGGGAGGCAGAATCCTTTGATCTGATTGGTCAGACGGTCTGCATTGTTTTTCTATAACGGCTCGGCTCTGACTGCGGTTACAATCCAAAGGGTCGAATCAAATGCATTATTGTTTCCATAGTAACAGCACAGAGGGAACTTTTTTTAATGTGGCTTTGTTTAACAACAACAACAACAACTACACTTCCACTCCGCTATAACGAAGTCCTTGGGTGACGTCCAAATAGTTCATTATACTGAAAAGTTTGTGATACTGAAATGGAGCCGCGTGTCGCACCACACACTCGCATTATATGTGAAATTTTCCGCACGTTCTCCTGATCACGAATTTCTCCTCCCGAGTCACTCTCACAGTTCACTGGCTGAGTTAAAGGATCTCGAACGGAGGCGACGATTGATTTCTTCGTCTGTTATGGAAATGACGGAGGTTACCGCCGTATTGTATCGTTGTCGATGTCCAAACACTGACTCGCTCTGTTTTCTAAATCTTCACCATTCACTTCATTCATGTGACACAAATCGCAGATGATGTCAGCAGTCATTTCATCCTTTTATCGATCCTTTGATCTCCGTTCTCAATAATTGTTAGTGATCGACACCTAATCGAGGCTCGTTAAGTCTTTGTTTAATGGCGTTAACGCGCATCGATAAGTCGACCGTGGACTTGATTACTGATTGTTTGTCTCTGAGGGAAGAGGAGCGCATGGATGCCTCAGTGATGTTTTTCCTGAAGACTCCGAGTCATCGCCACGAACGCTGGGGACACGAACTGAGTTCATTATGTGCGAAAGTTCATAGTGAAAGCAGGGTTGCGGTTTACGATCACTGACATGGTGAAGTGCTCTGTCAGGAGGAATGTGTTTATGGAAGGAGTCTCCAGTGTCAGTGCGCTGTAACAGTCACAGCACTTTGTTTCCTGGCAAAGTCGAACAGTGGACAGGAGGGCATGAGTTCCGGCTTCCCTTTCTCTTTATTACTGAATCGTACACAGTCTAATGTAAAAATGTTATAGATGTGTATAATATATTTGGAGTCGTGCTCTATATTTGATTTTTTTTAAGGATCATTTTATCTTAAAGGATCAGTGACTCCAGTCATTCTCTCTCTTTCACTTTCTCTGTCTCTCTCTCTCTCTTTCTCTCTCTCTGTCTCTCTCTGTCTGTCTCTCTCTCTCTCTGTCTCTCTCCCTTTCTCCAGTCATTCTCTCTCTCTCCCTCTCTCTTTCACTCTCTCTGTCTCTCTCTCTCCAGTCATTCATTCACTCTCTGTCTCTCTCTCTGTCTCTCTCTGTCTGTCTCTCTCTCTGTCTCTCTCTCTGTGTCTCTCCCTTTCTCCAGTCATTCTCTCTCTCTCTCTCTCTCTGTCTCTCTCTCTCTGTCTCCAGTCATTCACTCACTCACTGTCTCTGTTTTGGTCTCTCTCTCTCTCTCTCTCTCTCTCTCTCTCTCTCTCTCTCTCTCTCTCTCTCTCTTTCTCTCTCTGTCTGCCTGTCTTTCTCTCTCTCTCTTTCTCTCTCTCTCTTTCACTCTCTTTGTCTCTCTCTCTCCAGTCATTCACTCACTCTCTCTCTCTGTCTCTCTCTGTCTGTCTCTCTCATTGTCTCTCCCTTTCTCCAGTCATCTCTCTCTCTCTCTCTCTCTCTCTCTCTCTCTCTCTCTCTCTCTCTCTCTCTCCAGTCATTCACTCACTCTCTGTCTCTCTTTTGGTCTCTCTCTCTGTCTCTCTCTCCAGTCATTCACTCACTCTGTCTCTCTCTGTCTGTCTCTCTCTTTGTCTCTCCCTTTCTCCAGTCATCTCTCTCTCTCTCTCTCTCTCTCTCTCTCTCTCTCTCTCTCTCTCTCTCTCTCTCCAGTCATTCACTCTCTCTCTCTGTCTCTCTTTTGGTCTCTCTGTCTCTGTCTCTCTCTCTCTCGCTTTCTCTCTCTCTCTGTCTGTCTGTCTTTCTCTCTCTGTCTCTCTCTCTTTCACTCTCTCTGTCTCTCTCTCCAGTCATTCACTCACTCTCTCTCTGTGTCTCTCTCTCTGTCTCTCCCTTTCTCCAGTCATTCTCTCTCTCTCTCTCTCTGTCTCTCTCTCTGTCTCTCTCTCTCTGTCTCTCTCCAGTCATTCACTCACTCTGTCTCTGTCTCTCTCTGTCTCTCTCTCTCTGTGTGTGTCTCTCTCTGTCTCTCTCTGTCTCTCTCTCTCCAGTCATTCACTCACTCTCTCTCTGTCTCCCTCTCTCTGTCTCTCTCTCTCCAGTCATTCACTTACTCCCTCTCTCTCTGTCTCTCTTTGTTTTCTCTCTCTCTCTTTCTGTCTCTCTCTGTCTGTCTGTCTTTCTCTCTCTCTCTCTCTCTCTCTCTCTCTCTCTCTCTCACACACACACACACACACCAGGTTAAGCGGGCCATGATGAGGTCGTGGTCGTGAGGTGAAAGTGTCAGCAGCTCCACAGTCAGTGTTCGGAGTTCAGTTCCCCTCTGAGCTGCATCAGCATCCAACATAATGAAAACACAAATACTGAAAATTCAGGGAAAGGAAATCACACTCTGAGCCCAACAAACAACAACAACTGATTTTTTCACAATCAAACGGTATATAAAAAAGGATAAAAACACTGTATATACCTTCATTATAACACATTTATAAGCATTTTATAAATCATTAATAAATCTTTAGTGTCTTGATCAATAGGTCAGTTTCGTAAAACACTCTGTGTTGTGCTGTTTTGGGAAAATAATCATCCATCTGATAGTGCGATGCACCACAGTTCATTATTAGCTTGTAAACGTAGATCCTGAAGTGTTTTTTCTTTTCTAACACAGCCGTGTGTGTTTACAACATTTACAAATTTTTATTATGTCTTACTTTTTATCTTTTTATAGTTTCTTTTAATGTTATCTTGCTAAAACCCTTGTCGTCTCACTGGTCTGTCTTCTTTCTCCCTTTTCCACATGCAAAAAAGTGTAAACTCCTCCCTCCTGACGATACGGCTTCACCACTGAGACTGGAGACTCCGTCCATGAGCGTTAAATAAACTCCTTTCTTATTACAGAAAACTTTATAATATCACATCATTATCATCTCTTCACCTGCAGGGAGATGAATGAAGTGTGTGATTCGTCCATGCTGTATGTGTGTGTGTGTGTGTGTGTGTGTGTGTGTGTGTGTGTGTGTGTGGTCGATGGCAGGCCGGTGGACACACTGTGCCAACAGATGGTGTCACGGGCAGGAAGAGAACTCCTGAGCCTCAATACTTCCGATACTTAGTCTGACTGAAAAAATACATGAAAAATTGTTTATTGTTCTCTGTTAATAATAAATTAATCAATAAATAGTTTGGGATCAGGAAAATTGATTTTATCTTAAACCTTGAGCTGGTTCCCATTTGTGCATTTTTAAATCATCATTAATATTTTTGCAAATTAATTTAACAGGAGAACACAAGCGGGCCTGAAAGAGAACACTGAGGGGCACCGAAACATTTTTATTACTTCGATTATTAAATTCTCAGTTCATTTCTCATTTTATGACATTTTTTAACTTCTTCCAGATCAGATGGTCCCTCGGCTCGGCCCAGCTGTGCACCCGGAGCTCAGGGATGATCAAGAACACACACACATACACACGCTGTTAATTAGTACAGCATGATTAATGGGGAAGAGATGCAGGATTCGGATTCAGGAGGAAGTGGGAAGGAAGATGAAGGGAAGGTGGCTCTGAGTAAAATGAAGCATCCTTCAGCCTCCTCCAGGCCGAGACGGATTTGAGGGATTGTGTGGAATGAAGATGTGGCAGGTCTGTTCCACAGAGCTTCATGCAAATCTCACCGTGTGTGTGAGTGTGTGTGTGTGTGTGTGTGTGTGTGTGTGTGTGTGTGTGTGTGTGTGTGTGTGTGTGTGTGTGTGTGTTATCCATCTCTCAGGCCTGGTTTGTTACAGATCAGGGGTGGAGCTTATTTCTGTACGTCTGGGTTTTAATACAGATGTTCCAAATAGGAGAAAAAAAGGTATGCGAAGTGTTAAATTTGGTGTCGGGATGAAGGTCAGATGTGATGAAGGATGAGAGTCAGATAGAGAGAGTAAACTATCTTGTATGTATTCAAATTTTTTCTAATATTTTATAATTAAGCAATTATAATATTCTAGACATTTTTACTCTTTTCAGTCTTGTTGTATTTTCCCTCCTTTTTCCTCTTTAATTAATTAATTATAAATCTTAAATTAATAAATAAAATTCATTAATTAATTTTAATTAAAATATTTATTTGATAAATATAAATAATAAAATGAGAGAAAAAATATGCAATTAATTAAATAAAGTTCATAAGTAAATAAACAAATAAATAAAAATTATATACGCTAAATTAATAAATAATATTGATTCATTAATTTTAATAAAAATATTTAATAAATCAATATAATAAAATTAAACTAAACAGTTATATCATTAACTGAATAAAGTTCTTAAATAAAGTTCATAAATAAATAACCACACTAAAGTCTCACATAATTAATTATCAACTCGTTTTTCTCCATTTTTAGATTAAAGATGTCACACAAATGAGCGATTTTTTTTCTTTCTTTCTCGATTCTGGAACAAAATGCACATTTACTTGGAGTGTATTCATGAGAAACTTCTGTTTTGTGAATTCTGATGTTTAAACTATTTTCATTTTCATTAAAAATTATATTATTTTTAAAAAATCTGAAACCTGGGGGAGGGGGTGTTTTAAGTTAAAAAAAAAAGTGACACATTTTTGTTAATTTTTTGTTTTTCTTCACAAAAAAATAAATTTGAGAAATTTTTTTTTTACTTTCAACTAAGGTGTCATACATTTATATTTATAAATAGATGTATTTTTTGTTTTGTTTTTTGTTTGGTTGGTTGGTTGGGGGCGGCACGGTGGTGTAGTGGTTAGCGCTGTCGCCTCACAGCAAGAAGGTCCGGGTTCGAGCCCCGTGGCTGGCGAGGGCCTTTCTGTGCGGAGTTTGCATGTTCTCCCCGTGTCCGCGTGGGTTTCCTCCGGGTGCTCCGGTTTCCCCCACAGTCCAAAGACATGCAGGTTAGGTTAACTGGTGACTCTAAATTGACCGTAGGTGTGAATGTGAGTGTGAATGGTTGTCTGTGTCTATGTGTCAGCCCTGTGATGACCTGGCGACTTGTCCAGGGTGTACCCCGCCTTTCGCCCGTAGTCAGCTGGGATAGGATCCAGCTTGCCTGCGACCCTGTAGAAGGATAAAGCGGCTAGAGATAATGAGATGAGATGGTTGGTTGGTTTTTTGTTTGGTTGTTGTTGTTGTTTTACTTTACATAGATTAAGCATCTAAATCCATAAAACACAATGAGGTTAGTTTTTTATCAATATATTTGGGGCGTCACCACAAAATGAGTCCAGTGGAGCAAAACTTCCTTCAGAGACGTCACGATGTAAAACGACAGTCAATTTAAAGAAAGAAAGAAAGGAAGTCTCTGCTAATTTCCGTTTACACATCACAGAGAATTTCCCCGAATCGGTTGCACCAAAACTAACCACTGACCCTTTTTTTTGCCACCCACAGAACTGTCGCTCACTCACTCGATGATGTTTTTTGTTTTCCGCACCATTCTGTGTAAACTCTCGAGACTGTTGTATGTGAAAACCCCAGGAGGAGATCAGCAGCTTCTGAAATACTCAAACCTCATACTCATCCGACTCAAACCAACACCCATACCACAGTGAGAGAAAGAAAGTCACACTTCACTGTGAGATCACAATTTTTCCCGTTCTGATGTTTGAACATCATGAACATTAACTGAAGCTGTCGATTTGTATCTGTGTGATTTGATGCATCGTGACTGGCTGATTAGAGAATGCCATCAAACAGCAGGTGGATGTAGGGGTGCTCCTAATAAAGTGGCCTGGTGAGTATATATACTATATAAATAATACATTAGGGCGGCACGGTGGTGTAGTGGTTAGCGCTGTCGCCTCACAGCAAGAAGGTCCGGGTTCGAGCCCCGTGGCCGGCGAGGGCCTTTCTGTGTGGAGTTTGCATGTTCTCCCCGTGTCCGCGTGGGTTTCCTCCGGGTGCTCCGGTTTCCCCCACAGTCCAAAGACATGCAGGTTAGGTTAACTGGTGACTCTAAATTGACCATAGGTGTGAATGTGAGTGTGAATGGTTGTCTGTGTCTATGTGTCAGCCCTGTGATGACCTGGCGACTTGTCCAGGGTGTACTCCGCCTTTCGCCCGTAGTCAGCTGGGATAGGCTCCAGCTTGCCTGCGACCCTGTAGAAGGATAAAGCGGCTAGAGATAATGAGATAAGATGAGAAATAATATATTAGAGTCCTGTAATATGATGTTTAATATCAATGACCAAAATTATAGGGAAAAAAACCCACTTGCACTAAATATCGTTGAAATGTTCATAAACATGCTGGATGCTTTTTCCCCCTTTATTTCTTAATGTAATATTTTTATCTTTGTTTATTCCTGGTTTTCCTCCAAGTCCCGAATCCATTCCCATTTTTGTGTATTATATGTGTATTTCAAAATAATAATTTTAAAAGTCTTTAATGTAAAATGAGATTTGAAGTACTGAAGTATCAAATCAAATGATGGTATTTAAAAGCACTAACTCCGCCCCTGACACTGAATAACACGCTGCTTCACACTTGAAGTAACTGTGAGATGGCCTGTAGGTGTGTGTGTGCGTGTGTGTGTGTGTGTGTGTGTGTGTGTGTGTGTCCTGCTCAGCTTGTTTCCGGAGGTCCAGCAGTGAAGCCGTCTGCAGCGATGCTGCGTGTCTGGGAATTCAGGCTGCTCAGACTGTGTGTGTGTGTGTGTGTGTGTGTATCCCAGGAGTGGGTACGTTATTGAAATGTAAGAAGTCGCGTTGTGACAAACGCCCCTCCAGGGATGGCGCGTGTAAACACGAATCATTTGGCAGATGCAGCCACACACACTATTATCAGGATTGAGACTAATAGTGTGTCGCGTCCCGTATGATGAGCAATTAATTTACACCGAACCGAACAGAGGCCGAGAAAAAGAGTTGACAGAGCCGAAGTGTCTGAATTTTAAAAATAATAATAATAATTTCATCATCTTATCTGTTAGAGAAATTCTTTCATGAAGTTATCTCTTCATTTGTCTTCTCTTTGTGCTGTTTAATTAATATTCAATTTGGAATAAAACGCTGTGTGTGTGTGTGTGTGTGTGTGTGTGTGTGTGTGTGTGTGTGTGTGTGTGTGTGTCATGCTGTTACAGGAAAATAATCAATCAGGGGGCAGAAAGTTGATTGTTTCCCTATATCAGTACATCCTGTAGTGTTTTATTCCTGTTAAAGAACAGAAACTTGCCAAGAATCTCGTCTCGTCTCGTTTCGTCTCGTCTTCTTCCGCTTATCTGGGGCCGGGTTGCAGAGGCAGCAGTCTGAGCATGGAAGCCCAAACTTCCCTTTCCCCAGACACCTCGGCCAGCTCCTCAGGAAGAACACCGAGGCGTTCCCAGGCCAGCCGAGAGGCATAGTCCCTCCAACACGTCCTGGGTCTTCCCCGGGGCCTCCTCCCGGGGGGGACATGCCTGGAACACCTCCCCAGGGAGGCATCCAGGAGGCATCCGAAAGAGATGCCCGAGCCACCTCAGCTGATTCCTCTCGATGTGGAGGAGCAGCGCCTCTACTCCGAGCTCCTCCCGAGTGACTGTGCTTCTCACCCTATCTCTAAAGGAGCGCCCAGCCACCCTGCGAAGGAAACTCATTTCGGCTGTTTGTATCCGCGATCTTGTTCTTTCGGTCATTAACCCAAAGCTCATGACCATAGGTGAGAGTCGGAATGTAGATTGACCGGTAAATCGAGAGCTTCGCCTTTTGGCTCAGCTCCTTCTTCACCACGACGGACCGGTAAAGCGACCGCATCACTGCGGCGGCCACACCGATCCGCCTGTCGATCTCACGCTCTATCCTTCCCTCACTCGTGAACAAGATCCCAAGATACTTAAACTCCTCTACTTGAGGCAGGATTTCTCCACCAACCTGGAGAGGGCAAGCCACCCTTTTCCGGTCAAGAACCATGGCCTCTGACTTGGAGGTGCTGATTCTCATCCCAGCCGCTTCACACTCGACTGCAAACTGCCCCAGTGCATGCTGAAGGTCCTGGTTTGAAGAAGCCAACAGGACATCATCATCTGCGAAAAGCAGAGATTAAATCCTGTGGTTCCCAAACAGGATTCCTTCCGGCCCCTGGCTGCGCCTAGAAATTCTGTCCATAAAGATTATGAACAAAACTGGTGACAAAGGGCAGCCCTGCCGGAGTCCAACATGCACTGGGAACAGGTCTGACTTACTACCGGCAATGCGAACCAGACTCCTGCTCTGTTCGTACAGGGACCGGACAGCCTTTAGCAAAGAGCCCCGAACCCCATACTCCCAAAGCACCCCCCACAGAATACCATGAGGGACACGGTCGAATGCCTTCTCCAAATCCATAAAGCACATGTGGACTGGTTGGGCAAACTCCCATGAACCCTCGAGCACCCTATGAAGGGTATAGAGCTGGTCCAGTGTTCTGCAACCAGGACGAAAACCGCATTGTTCCTCCTGGATCCGAGGTTCGACTATTGGCTGAATTTTCCTCTCCAGTACCCTGGAGTAAACCTTCCCTGGGAGGCTGAGAAGTGTGATTCCCCTATAATTGGAGCACACTCTCCGGTCCCCTTTCTTAAAAAGAGGGACCACCACCCCAGTCTGCCACTCCAGAGGCACTGTCCCCAACTGCCACGCAATGTTGCAGAGGTGTGTCAGCCAAGACAGCCCCACAACATCCAGAGACTTGAAATACTCGGGGCGGATCTCATCCACCCCCGGTGCCTTGCCACCGAGGAGCTTGCTAACCACCTCAGTGACTTTGGCTTGGGTAATGGACGAGTCCACCTCTGAGTCATCAGCCTCTGCTTCCTCAATGGAAGATGTGACAGTGGGATTGAGGAGATCCTCGAAGTATTCCTTCCACCACCTGACAATATCGCCAGTCGAGGTCAACAGCTCCCCACCTGCACTGTAAACAGTGCTGGCAGAGTACTGCTTCCCCCTCCTGAGGCGCCAGATGGTTTGCCAGAATTTCTTCGAGGCCGACCGATAGTCCTCCTCCGTGGCCTCACCGAACTCCTCCCAGTTCTGAGTTTTTGCCTCCGCAACTGCCCGAGCTGCGGGATGCCTGGCCTGCCGATACCCATCAGCTGTCTCAGGAGTCCCGGAGGCCAACATGGCCTGATAGGACTGCTTCTTCAGCTTGATGGCATCCCTTACTTCTGGTGTCCACCACCGGGTTCGGGGATTGCCACCACGACAGGCACCGGAGACCTTGCGGCCACAGCTCTGAACAGCCACGTCGACAATGGAGGCAGAGAACATGGTCCACTCAGACTCAATGTCCCCCGCTTCCCTTGGAAGCTGGGAGAAGCTCTCCCTAGGTGGGAGTTAAAGACCTCCCCGACAGAGTGCTTGGCCAGACGTTCCCAGCAGACCCTCACCATACGTTTGGGCCTGCCAGGTCTGTCCAGCTTCCTCCTCCGCCAGCAGATCCAACTCACCACCAGGTGGTGATCAGTTGACAGCTCAGCCCCTCTCTTCACCTGAGTGTCCAAGACATAGGGCCGGAGAGCCGATGAAACAACAACAAAGTCAATCATCAACCTCCGACCTAAGGTGTCCTGGTGCCACATGCACTTATGGACACCCCTATGCTCGAACATGGTGTTCGTTATGGACAAACCATGACTAGCACAGAAGTCCAATAACAAAACACCACTCGGGTTCAGATCGGGGAGGCCGTTCCTCCCAATCACGCCCCTCCTAGAACTGCCACCTTATTGTGGTGGAGGGGTTTGTGTGCTTGAATGATCCTAGGAGCTATGGTGTCGGGGGCATTATGCCCCTATTAGGGTCTCCCAAGGCAGACAGGTCCTAGGTGACAGGCCAGACTAAGAGCAGTTCACCAAAACCCCTTGTAGATAACAATCTATCAAGGATCATGACGTCGCCTGGTATGGCGCAGCCGGGGCCCCACCCTGGAGCCAGGCCCGGGGTTGGGGCTCGTATGCGAGTGCTTGGTGGCCGGGCCTTTGCCCACGGGGCCCGGCCGGGCTCAGCCCTAAGCGGTGATGTGGGCCCGACCTCCTGTGGGTTCACCACCCACAGAGGTAGCCGTAGGGGGCTGGTGCAGTGTGGATTGGGCGGCAGTTGAAGGCAGGTGCCTCGATGACCTGATCCCCGAACACAGTGGCTAGCTGTTGGGACATGGAATGTCACAGAATCTTTATTCATTATTAAATTAATAATGACTGTACTTTTTATCCATGCACTGGATATGAGCAATTGCGCCTTCTGATTGGCTACTCTACTACTAGGATATCAGCTCAAATACCGTGAGTAGAGAAAAACAAAATGGCAGGGCGTGTTGCTGAACCAACCGAGGACGAAATAAAAACTCTACTCGAAAACAAAACCCCAAAATATACCAAAAAAAGCAAAAAATTGAATGGAATAAAAGTATTTGATGGCAAGAATGTCTCTTTTTTTATTAAATTTTTCAATAATAATAATAATTATTATTATTATTATTATCCCGCCTTTCGCCCGTAGTCAGCTGGGATAGGCTCCAGCTTGCCTGCGACCCTGTAGAAGGATAAAGCGGCTAGAGATAATGAGATGAGATGAGATTATTATTATCGCATTTTTCACAAATTGCTCCTGTCATTTTGTCATGTTGGTTTGTTTACATTCTAAGCAGAAATAATTTTGTTGGACGTTTTGTGTCAAGTTTTTATTTTTCAAGTTTGCGAAAAATAAAATTAAAAATGCTCTGTTTCTCAACATCCAGTGAATGTGGAGAGAATAAAACAGTTATTCCACTCAATCTCGGTGCTACACGCCTCATCAGCTATCAGCTCATGTACGACTCGATTTCATGGAATAACTGTTAAACAGACATTGTTTATTTCTGGTCAATCAGAAGCGAGAATTTTGTGAGACAAATGAAGGTTACCTAGCTGTGTCGCTAAGCTCGAACATATTGTATAAATGAATTCTGTCGGCCATCTTAGATCGTACGGCTGCTGGTACGTCTGATCAACGTTTACTGCGTATATTTGAATTATTTGTATAATCAATCCTGTTTTTAAAAATGTTCAAAAAAAGAAAACCAGATGCATGTGATTACAATAAGTAAAGAGAAACTGTCTTCCTTTTTTTTTTGCTTTAATGTTTATAATAACCTGCTAAACAAACAGGAAACGCAAACCTGCATCAGCTTTTAAAGGGCTTATTTTTGCTGATTTTATTTTCCAACATTTACACTGATTACTAAAGATATTACCTGTGTGTATGGGTTTGGTTTAAATGTAAATGGTCGTGTATCACATACAGGAGGAGCGAGAGGAAGGTTATTACCATGGGGGAATGAGTATTAGTGTCTACGGGAAATGTCACGCAAATGAATTCATGCAAGTGACACGTGTGAACTGATGACCTTTTGGATTAGATAAGGAGTGCAGTAATCAGCTCAGCCGTATAAAACCCGCAGCAGGAGCTGACACGACGGATCAGATGTTTTTAAACTGGCTCATTTGTCCCCGCAGTCTGTCGTACAACATGCTGAAGCTTTTAACCTTTTTTCTGTGAGATTTTTTTAAACATCGAGGCTGTCGGGTTAATATTAAACATGACGAGAGCTTGTGAGTGAAAGTGCAGCGTATCCTCAGCTCTCTAATGAAGAATGAGTTCTTCATTCTTTTGAATATATACACACTCACCAGGCCACTTTATTAGGAACACCCCTACATCCACCTGCTGTTTGATGGCGTTCTCTAATCAGCCAATCACGAGGCATCAAATCGCGCAAATACAAATCAACAGCTTCGGTTAATGTTCACGATGTTCAAACATCAGAACAGGAAAAATTGTGATCTCACAGTGAAGTGTGATTTTCTTTCTTTCACCATGGCGTGGGTGTTGGTTTGAGTCGGATGAGTATGAGGTTTGAGTATTTCAGAAACTGCTGATCTCCTCCTGGGGTTTTCACAGACAACAGTCTCGAAAGTTTACACAGAATGGTGCGAAAAACAAAAAACATTAACAAGTGAGTGAGTGACAGTTCTGTGAGTGGAAAAAAGCAAATGCTTTGTTGATAAGAGAGGGTCAGAGATCATAAAATGGACAGATTTGAGGTGGTTCAAGCTTTTTTTTTGCCAGGAAGGATAGAGTAACTCATATAATCACTCTTTACAATTGTGCTGAGCAGAAAAGCATCTCAGCATGCAACAGAACACATTGGGTTCCATCTCTCTCTCTCTCTCTCTCTCTCTCTCTCTCCTTCAATTCCCTGCTCACTTTAACTTGAGCTCCTACCTCAAATTACTTCCTGTACAAATAGAAGAAATTCCTATAACCATGTTTTCATCTGATCCTGTCCTCTACGACATCTGATTAAACGTGTATATGTAAAGGGTTAAAATTGCATACAGGAATAAAGAATGGTATTAAGAGACATTACAGTTCATTATGGGACTAGGGTACAGTTCATGACTAAAATAAGTTGTGTGTTTAAAAAACAGACACATATACATTTTTTTAAAAAATTGTATCCTAAGCAGTGACTAAAGACCAATTTCATTGTGCTATACTTGTTACACTTGCGATACTAAAACCAGTCGCTAGATGGCGCATTATGCGGCGTGGTGTAGAATATCACACAAACACACACGGAGGAAGAATCAATTTTCCTGCCGTGAAGTTAACACCAGCTGAACGTGTTTGTCTCTTCTCTTCTGTATCACAGGTTGTGAAATATCCCTTAAAAATAGTGCGCATGCTAGATTTTAAAAGTGGAACATGCACCTTATAAGGTCGTTTGTACATGTTGGTCAATGAAATGTCCATCCATCTATCCATTATCTGTAGCTGCTTATCCTGTCCTACAGGGTCGCAGGCAAGCTGGAGCCTCTCCTAGCTGACTATAGAGGATGTGCAATCACGTGACCCGTCCGTGTTTACTCCGCCATATTGGACGGCTTCAGGATTGTTTACCTTGCACGAGCGTAATGGATCCAGGGAGTAATCCCCAAGAAAATTCGGAAAATACCCCATCTACATTGCGCGATAACTTGTCTAAGTTTGTTCAGCGTATTGAAGGTGACGTGAGGCAGCGTTACGTGGAAAAGTGTTCCAGGTTGGGGATTGCAGATCCGTACAACTTGCCGCAATCCTTGTTCAGGGAAATTCGGAGCTGCGGTGCCGGTGATTTGCCCGATCTGGCCTACCACGACATTTACAATTTTCTTGTTAATCGTGAATCGTGTTACACTGGCGAAGCCTTCAAAGCTTACAAGAGCCTGGAAGCTTATAAATATTTTGTTGCAGGATGGATATCTCAACTATACCTCTGGAAGGTTCCGAAGAAGGAAGTCTACTTGATAACCTCACGGGTAAGTGGCATTAAGACGTTTATCATAAAGAGACTATGCAGGACATTTTATAGACTAGGCCAGGGTAGTAGGGCTAGGCATAGCCATTTTAAACGTTAGAGATCAAGCGGACTAACAGCCACAAACACTGTTCTGTCTAGTTTCTAAGTATGCAGTTATCATTCAATCTGAAAATCAACTTAACAGATGTACTAGGAGTATTGAATTAGAAGATTACACCTACCTGATATGAAGTGTTCACTACAAATTCGGCTGGTAGAACTGGGGTTCCAGTTTTCTCTTCGCACAGCGGACACCCATTTTGCGCGTCTGTCCTCATCTGCGGGGAATCTATAAAATGACAGGCCCTCCTTTTGGCCCTGTCTATTGGTACAACCAAATGCTGAACAAGATATAACCATTCTCGAAAGATCTACTCCCACACACTTGATAATTAGAACGGGTTCGTCTAAGTTCTATGCGCGGCCATGCCGTCCAAGATGACAAATAAACAAATATCATGTGACCTCGTGACGTCACGTGCACGCTCTCTATAGGTGAGAGGCGGGGTACACCCTGGACAAGTTACCAGATCATTGCAGGGCTGACACATAGACACAGACAACCATTCACACTCACATTCACACCTACGCTCAATTTAGAGCAGGGGTGTCCAAACTGATCCATAAAGGGCCGTGTGGCTGCAGATTTTCATTCCAGCCATGCAGCAGCACACCTGACTTGGCTCATTCAATCAACTGAACTGTCTTCACACAGTCAAATACTTGCAGCCACACCCACCCTTGATTAAAGGGTGGGTGTGTCAGTTGATTGAATAAGCCAAGTTAACCTTGTTAACCTAACCTGCATGTCTTTGGACTGTAGGGGAAAACGGAGCACCCGAAGGAAACCCACGCAGACACGGGGAGAACATGCAAACTCCACACAGAAAGGCCCTCGCCGGCCACAGGGCTCGAACCCGGACCTTCTTGCTGTGAGGCGACAGTGCTAACCACTACACCACCGTGCCACCCTCAATGAAACGTTTTGTTAGAAAATCTTCTGTGAATCATAATAAAGGGGCTATATGCTAACTTGCTAATGCTAGTGGATTTGTAGAGTATGGGTGAGTGTGTGTGGGGAAAGTTAACTCAAAACTACATGGAATTCATTAAATGCATTTAATTCATTGGGTATGTAATTTTTGATACATTTGTTATGCATGAAGGTATTTCCTGGTTACTATTTGTTGTCAAATGGACATAATTGTAGTTTATTACTAAAACTTGAAAATGCTGTGGGAAAGTGGTTTAGCACTAAAATGGTGGCTGCACAACAATAGACAGATTCAGCTACATTAAAGTGCATATTCTGGACCAATTTGGGGGGTTTTTTTGGTTTTTTTATATGAAAGAATGTCCCTTTACACACTCATCCAGAAGGGTAATTTTGCACAAGGCCATCTGTCTACAGCAGAAAAAAATAAAATAACAAAACACGTTTGGAAAAATCCCAAGGGAGTCTGGAGCCAGATTCGTGACGTCACCTGCGGAAGCGCCAGCAGGCTGCGCGAGCTTTGCACGGTTTCAGTGCACAGCCTGTATAGACCAAGCGCTCCCATTTCTCTCTCATTGTCCGGTCTTTTGGGAAACGATGAGTACTAATCCCATCATGATTGGTGTTGCTACACCCTCCTACAATACATCTGTTAACCATTTTAATAATTACACGATAACGTTGAAGAAATTTGCAGAAAACCACCAGGTCGTTCTCTCATAAACAAACCAGCGCTGACGTAGGATTCAGAAGGAGGCGTCCCGCACGTGACGTCACAAAAATCAGTGTTTCCCAGGAAATCCAAATGCCAAGTTTTTTCAGAGGCGGACCATCTCATCTCATCATCTCTAGCCGCTTTATCCTGTTCTACAGGGTCGCAGGCAAGCTGGAGCCTATCCCAGCTGACTACGGGCGAAAGGCGGGGTTCACCCTGGACAAGTCGCCAGGTCATCACAGGGCTGACACATAGACACAGACAACCATTCACACTCACATTCACACCTACGCTCAATTTAGAGTCACCAGTTAACCTAACCTGCATGTCTTTGGACTGTGGGGGAAACCGGAGCACCCGGAGGAAACCCACGCGGGACACGGGGAGAACATGCAAACTCCACATGGCTCGAACCCGGACCTTCTTGCTGTGAGGCGACAGCACTAACCACTACACCACCGTGCCGACAGTGTTACAGATATTTGACCGAAGTTTTATATAAAATAGGAGAATTACATTGATCTTGCTCCTGAATTTACCCGTGATGTTCACTTTAATGGAGCAGATGTAGTAATTTTGTGTTAAGAGTTATTGCAAATGTGTTGTTTAGGGACAAAGTGAAATATTTGGTTTATCAAATCAAATCAAGTTTATTTGTACAGCGCTTTTAACAATAAACATTGTCGCAAAGCAGCTTTACAGAATTTACAGGTTTATGTAAAGAGGATGTAACCAGAACAAAAGTGGTTATATTGAACTTCGAGTAAAATCAATTTTTTTGGATTAAACTGTGAGGGCAGTTTAATCATTTCCCACATACTGTGAAGATGTACTAAATCAGATTACAAGAGTATTTAGTTTGTTATTTGGTTGTATATGTTTAAGAGAATGTGTTTCCTGGGAATACTGAAGTAATGTGAATGTGCTGAATGGGTCCAAGTAACCTAATTGAGTTATTGTTTTGTTAATGTAAATGAACATGTGAAGGAATTGTTGCTATTTTAGCATAATGTAGTTAAGTGGCTATGTTATGCAAAACAGGACTGAAGCCAAGGCCATTTAGTACAACAGATATGTTGATATTTGAAGTATGTTTACAGAAAGAATAAATTTTCCTGCCGCGAAGTTAACACCAGCTGAACGTGTTTGTCTCTTCTCTTCTGTATCACAGTCATACAGCAGGTTTGTCACCGGCCCAGGTACCCCGAGGCATATAGAAACACTATGAAGAAGCAGAGATGGTCAGTGCTTTCCGACGAGTTTACATCGCTAGTTCAGTTAGCTCACTGTGCTAATCTAATCTGAGAATGATGTTAGCTTGAAGCCAAACATGTAAATTAAAAAAAATAAAATAAAAAAGATTTCAGGGCGGCATGGTGGTTAGCGCTGTCGCCTCACAGCAAGAAGGTCCGGGTTCGAGCCCCGTGGCCGGCGAGGGCCTTTCTGTGCGGAGTTTGCATGTTCTCCCCGTGTCCGCGTGGGTTTCCTCCGGGTGCTCCGGTTTCCCCCACAGTCCAAAGACATGCAGGTTAGGTTAACTGGTGGCTCTAAATTGACCGTAGGTGTGAATGTGAGTGTGAATGGTTGTCTGTGTCTATGTGTCAGCCCTGTGATGACCTGGCGACTTGTCCAGGGTGTACCCCGCCTTTCACCCGTAGTCAGCTGGGATAGGCTCCAGCTTGCCTGCGACCCTGTAGAACAGGATAAAGTGGCTAGAGATAATGAGATGAGATGAGAAAAAAGATTTCATGCTGATTAGTCTGATGTTTAATTTGTTCAGTTAGATTTAGAAGCTAAGTCTGTTTCTCATCTCAAACACTGGACAGGCCACACCCACTAAAGACAAACGACAATCATGTGACACACTATTATTGGATATTTAAATTGAAAATAAGTTTTTAAAAAATCCTGTCATGTCTCTAGCTAGTTGTTAACTGCACAAGAAAAAATATGAATTGCTTGAAGGTTTTTTTAAACTCTGAAAGTGAACTCTGTTATTCTGATATTATACGTCGGGGTTTTTTTATTATTCGAGCATTTATTTATGCAAATTTATGCTTTGTCTGATTCAGTATTCAGAAATTACTGCATTAATAAAACCGCGAATATTGTCAGAATTAAAATGCTTATTTCACTCTGAAGACACTCATCATAAAGTAAGACATTTGGTTAGGATTTTTTTTTGTAAAAATTTCAACAATTATTAACATGTTGAGAAATTTTGCTTGTTATATCTTTCTAATTCGCGACAGTCTAGAAAAGTCTCAGGAGATTAAACAAAACTGCTTTTTTGAAAAAAATTTTTTTTAAAAAGTAATAAATGAAATGATATTTATAAATGTGATGTCATGTGATTGGTCACTTTCTGACCAATCAGAGTCAAGAATTCAGCGGCACTGTGGTGTGACTTGAGTTTCTTTCTTTGTGTGTGTGTTCTGGAGTGTTTTGTAAGAACTTTATTTTCATCCATTTTATGATCACAGAACAGCCGTGAGAAGAGTTCTAGAGCAGTGGTTCTCAAACTTTTTTCACCAAGTACCACCTCAGAAAATACTTGGCTGTCCAAGTACCACCATAATGACCAACATTAAAATACAGTAGCGTAGTAGGCCTAAGTATTCATTAAAAACAAGGCGGAGGTTTTATTTAACAAGTATATTTAATATTGTTGGCCACTGTAACATTACGCACAGTACTTTGAACAGTAACACTGTGTTTAAATATAGGAAAATAAAACACTGTACTTAAATAATGAATCAAATAAAATTAATTGCACATGAAAGTGAAATAAACATTGTACTAAAATAAATATTAAAAGACAGTTCTTAAAGATTAAATGAAAATGTACTTAAAAGTTAAATAACTGTACTGTACTTAAATGTTAAGTAAAAAAAAAGGACTGTACTTGATGTACTTGAAAAAAATCAAAACAGGCTATGCATAGCTGCAGTTCTTGCCGTTTCTTAACTCCAGTGACTGCTTTCTGAAACAGAAGCACACACCCACAAACAGAGGAAGAACAATAAGATTAAGAATAAAACAAAAGTGAGGAAAAGCATTAAGAATAACAGCTTATAATATTAAATATACACAGACTATTGACTGACTGACTATTGATTGACAACTTACTGAGCTTAATGTGATGGGTGTGCATGCCTCTGTGAGCACAGTCCTGCAACGTCTGGGTCAATGGAGGTCAGCTTCAGTCTCAGGTTTGGCTCAGCATCCACCCTGCTTCTGTGCTTTGTTTTTATGACAGCAAGTGAAGAGAAGCCTCTCTCACACAGGTAGGTGGTCACAAAAGGAAGGAGAAATCGCACAGCCTTGTCAGAAAGCACAGGGTATTCACTGTACTGCTTTATCCAAAAGTCCAACAGAGTGTGCTTTCTGAAAGATGCCTTCAGTGTTTCATCACAAGACAGCTCTATTAACCTCTCCTGCTCAACAACAGTTAAGTCCATTGAGGCCATGTGAGAGGTGTCGATGTTGAAAGGGTTTCTCATCCAGCTGCTAGCTTCATATTTGAAAGCGGCACCAAGTTTAACTCTCTGGCAGCTTTCTCTCCACACATGATACGTGTCATCTCTCTGGCTAATGGCAAACACAGCAGTTCCACGATTGTGTGCGGCTTACCGGCTCTGGCGATCAGGAGGCTGGCACGATATGAAGCTTCCTGTGCTTTGGCTACAGGTGTACCATAGGACAAAATGGTGGACTTGGACTGCTTCAGTTCATCACGTTTTTGTAAAAAAAAATCCATTGGTTTGTCCTTTAGTGCTGTGTGTTTGGTTGTAAGATGCCGTTTGAGATGCGACGATTTCATGGACTCATTGCTCAGAACGTCCCCGCATACAACACACTGCGGCCTGGGCAGCTCCTCTGTCCCGCTCCAAATGAATCCCAGTTTTATGTATTTTTCGTCATACTTCCTCCTTACTGGTTTCTGCCATTTGCTAGCAGTTCTGGGGCTGGTTTTGCCACTGTCGTTAGCATCCGCGCTCGGCTCACACACGTCCTCTTCAGTTCTCCCTCTCTCCTGATCCACGCTCCCATTCGCGGATTTAAGCCACGACAGTAATTTTGTCGTACTCGTCATAATTAGCAAAGCCACCTCCACCTTTTCCCATCACAGCCTAGTCTACCAATGGCAGATAACCGTCTGTCAGCGGAACCGGCGGGAATGCGTACGTACGCCACGTATGGCTACCCAGAAGCACTTGCAAACTTTTTAAAATTATTAACTTAATTTGTATCTCCTTTCATTTTCTTGTCATCGGTTGATAAGATATTTTCATCCATTCGGATATTATGGATAGTATTTCACTTTTTTTTTAATTTATATTTAATTAAGTGATTCTTTGGCGTACCACTAGAATGAAGCCCGCGTACCACTAGGTACGCGTACCACAGTTTGAGAATCACTGTTCTAGAGTATTCTCATAAAATATGGGGACTAAGACCTAAAACCTTTGTTCAGAGCAAAATCTAACATGATATGACTTCAGGAGAAATTTAAAAATCCAGTTCTAATTACAAACTTACGAAAAAATAATCATGGATTTATAAAATCCATGTAATATTTCTGCTATCGCTGTACAGAAATGATCTATTCATCACCCAACAGATCAGCGAACATCCTTTACGTCTGTTAAACGACCCCCTACACCGTAGCTCAGCGCTTCACCTACGGTTCGCTCTACAGGTATCCGCCGACGCACACCTCCACATAACGATGACTGATTATGGAGCTGAACTTCGCCATATGCAGAAGCAGCTTGGCCTCTTGTATTTTGCAGTGCAGTACAAGTTTTGGCTGCTTTTTCTGCATGATTAGGTACAAACAAACAGAAAAGGCTCCTGTTCCCCTGCCGAGATCAGACTTTAATATGAAAGAATGTCCAGCATCAGCGAGATGCAGCTCACGAAGTCCAGTGTCAACGTAAAGCACAAATCCTTAAAGGGGCAGTTTGTTCAGGTCGATTGCAGCCGCAAGGCCAACGTCAGTTACAGGGCAGAAGCAGAGCTACAAAAATCTAGTGTGGGGTTTTTTGATGTGATTCTACAGCAAACCAAGTTGGAGGACAGTGAAAATTATTCTTCATTGAGAAAATGAAGAGTTTTTTCCAACGTTTCCAAAGCTATATTGGAGGTAAACGTCTTCCCCGTTATCTTAGTGACGCCAGTCTTTATTTCACTGGCTTTACTGATGATCCTTTAGAGAGCAGTCAATCTACTCATAATCTAATCTAGAGGACAATCTAAGGTAGGCTAGGCTAGTTTACTCACCACTAATTCCAGGATCGGACTACATGACATTTTTGTCTTTCACGATGGTCTTCATGTCAGATTAGTCCATCATAGTGACATAAATTTTTGCCGTGTCTTGGTCGGGAGACTGGAAACACTACAAGTTTGACTTCAACCAATCATTGTTCAGGTCCTTGCATGTCATTGGGAAGGAGGGTCAAGAAACTGTCAGTCATGGAGACAGAAGGAATGTCAAGGAACATGTTGTAGGAGTCATCA
This sequence comes from Neoarius graeffei, assembly GCF_027579695.1. Classification (NCBI taxonomy): domain Eukaryota; kingdom Metazoa; phylum Chordata; class Actinopteri; order Siluriformes; family Ariidae; genus Neoarius; species Neoarius graeffei. The sequence continues at coordinate 4,284,344 of NC_083581.1, forward strand.
AGCTAAGCAAGAACATAAAACGACACCGTCAATGATGGTGTCGCTCAACCAGTCTAGCTCGAATATTTGAGAGTAGAACTGTGCAAGGTGGCCCACTTTAGATTGTTCCTTCTGGACTAGATGGGGCCGGAGTAGGTAGAAGTTATACTGTATGCACCCTAGGTACCCCTACCTTCATGCCAGAAAGAATCAAAATCGGTGAAGAATTGAGGGAGAAGTGTTTCATGTGGAAACTGTGCGTTAGGGATCGATTAATTATTCCATATCTTCGTTATTAATTGAAATTATGCAAACTTGAGTAGAAGCCATATGCACCCCAGGCAGACCTACCTTCCTGCCAAAACAAATAAACATCGGTGAAGAATTGAGAGGGAACAAGCGATTTTCATGAAATGTGGATGACGATGGATGGACAATGGATGACAGACAACACGTGATGGCATAAACTCATCACCTGTTGGATGGGTGAACTAATAGTTCTGTCTTGCAAGACTTTTCATCAGGATGTTGTGGGACATCCAAGATGCTACATTACTGTTCTTTGATTGTCATGTTACAAGGCCTGTTCATCATTCCCAATGTTCATCTTCAGGCCCAACGTTGGAGGATTGTCAGTCACAACAAAATTGTGTCAAAAGCAGGCTGAATTCATGAAGATCAGCTGCAAAGGTGCTCTGATTAGACCTTCTTCTTTTAGAACATACATAAACAAATAAAAAATACTTGTGAAAGCATCCAACGACCCAACACAGAGGCCTAAAGAAGACAGAGGTTTGCTGTTTTATTCCCACACTCCTGAAAGCTGCTTTCTTTCTTTCTTATTTGGATGAAATTGTCCTTCTTGCTGTCAGAAACCCAATCATTCTTTTCACCGAACTGAAAAAATAAGTATATCTCCATACCTTCGATGATATTTGGGTTGTCAATTGTTAGAAGAGTTTTCTGGTTAAAAATTAACCAGCTAACAAAACATCACCTACCTACAAGTTTGTAAAAGGAGTGTTTTGTGATCATGAACAAGAATAAGAACTTTTCTTCTGGGTTTGTTACATTCTCCATATTATCCCAAGCAACTAATTGGAATCTTTGGTGAATGAGAAACCTTCTCTTGTCAAACTCGAATTAAAGGCTCTGTTCCTGTCATGTGTCACATATTGTATTGTGTGAGCTGTATATTACAGTGTTGGTTCTCAAGACCAGGAACTTGCCATTATGATCCTACCAGAAGAAGAAAACTTCCTGTTGCTATTCCATCATAAGCTCCTCTGGACAACAGTGTGGAGTTTATGAAGATCTGGAGGAAGTATGATGCAGACAGCAGTGGATATATATCTGCAGCAGAACTGAGGAATTTCCTGAAGGATCTTTTTCAACAGCACAAAAAGGAAGTGTCCTCTGGCAAGCTGGATGAATACACAGACACCATGATGAATATATTCGACAAGAACAAAGATGGCTATGTAGTGAAAATTCATTATGTCTGATTATTATAACTATTCTTTAAGTTCGTTTCTTAAGACACGTATTTTTTAGTATGTTACCTCATTTGTTGACAGTTTCAGCGAACACTTCCGCCTTCTTCAAAACAGTCACCAGATGTCGAGTGGTGACGTGCCTTATCAGCTGATGTACTCTATGGAGGTGTGAACATCACCGATAGAACGTCACACGATAAAAAATACGTGTCTTAAGAAACGAACTTAAAGAATAGAAATAACAAAGATGGCTGCTTGGATCTGACTGATTTAGCGATAATCCTGGCTCTCCAAGAGAACTTCCTGTTGCAGTTCAAGACTGACGCGAACTCTCAGGAGGAGAGAAAACAAGACATTGAAAAGATCTTCACTTATTATGATGTTAGTAAGATGGGCACTCTGGAGGGGCCTGAGGTGGACAGATTCATCAAAGACATGATGGAGCTGGTCAGGTCGAGTCTCTCGGGCCCAGGAGCTGGACCAGTTCAGAGTCGTGCTGTTGCCCCACTGTGACGTCAATCAAGACAGTTCTTCTAGGAACCCTATCGAAAGGCTAGAACCATTAATCATTCAAAGAAGTTGGCCAATGTCATCCTTATTTAAAGATGAATTACATGATGTAGTAAGGATTTAATGCTTACACACTATTCAGACGTTTGGTGAGGGTCAGTTATGCAAACTGGGCAGAGTTTGATTAAAACAGAGGCGTGTCTCAGTTACGAGTGATTCTGACCTTGGAGCAGTACTAAGTCCAACGCCACTGTCTGACACACTGAACACAAGGAACTTTCCCTGGATAAAATTTGATGTCACTTTTGGACTTAGGTCTTCAACTCTGAGTTAGCATGTCCACCTCTCAATTGTGAGATCACAAGTTCTACTCACAGTCGGGTCATACCAAAGACCATCATAAAAATGGTACCTACTCCCATCTGGCAAGGCACACTGCAAAACAGATGGGAGTAGGGAGTCAAACTCTCACAGTTACCAGAGGACCAGCCCCCCCGTAACCCTAACTGTAAAGACAAGCTGCTATAGAAGCAGAGATCAGCGCCGCCCAATGCACCTTAAGGGCCTGATTAGTACTGGGACAGGAGACTGCCTGGGAAGACCAGGGCATGGTGTGGGAAGGACTTTAGACTTCAACTCTGAACATGACCCTAAACTATATGCGGTATCCATCCATTCCATCCATCCATTATCCATAACTTCTTGTCTTGTGCAGGGTCACAGGCAAACTGGAGCCTATCCCAGCTGACTATGAACAAGAGGTGGGGTACACCCTGGACAAGTCACTGAAACCTAGAGACAAACAACCATTCACACCTACGGTCAATTTAGAGCCACGAATTAGCCTAACCTGCATGTCTTTGGACTGTGGGGGAAACCGGAGCACCCAGAGGAAACCCACACAGACACGGAGAGAACATGCAAACTCCACATAGAAAGGCCTCCATCAGCCACTGGGCTCAAACTCAGAACCTTCTTGCCATGAGGCAACAGTGCTAGCCACGACACCACAGTGCTGCCCTAGTATACAGGAGTGAAGAAATAAATGCCAGGTAGGCAGAGTGTGAAAAGTTATTATGTCTGATAGCAACAAAGGTCCTGAAAGCAGCCAATTAAACAAGAAACTTCATAAAAATGCAGGTACCATCGCACCATTGCACAAGATCTGGTTGGCAGAGTCTCCGTGATCAGCTGCCTGGCACGGTTGTCTGATTGCCTTAATAATGCTTAAGCTGTAAATATGCGTACATGAGTGTGTATTGAAGATGTAAAGGGCTACAGGCCATCTTGCTAATTAAGACGATTGGGCTTTGCGCACTTGGGCCCTTCCAGCTAATTTCATTAGCTAATTTGCTCCACTTTGCCCTCTGTTCCCGAGATGCCAGACTTGCTATGCCCTCACTCATCCCTCGTTCCCTCTCTTTTTCATCCCTCGCTCCCTGTGCCCAACAAGACTGCTGAGTCCAGCTTTGTGCCTCGCTCCATCTGGGCTTCTCTGACAAGGAAGATTAATACCTCAGATTCACACGCCTTCTCCGCAACACACAGCAAAAACACACCCCCATCAAAGCTCTCCCAAAAACCCTCCCTCCTCCCTCCACTCTCTTTCTCTCTCCCCAGAAAAAAAGAGCCCACCATCCCTCCCTTCCTCATCATCCTTTTCTCTATCTCTCTACCCACAAACTCCCCACACTCTTCCTGCTTTCCTACCCACTTTAAATAAACACACTACACCACAGAAAAACAAGCTTTCTGCTGATATTTTTACTTTCCCCTCTTCGTCTGTTTTTCCTCTCTCGTTCCTTATGTATACCTTTCGCAAGTGGGCACAATGTAAAACCCAAAAACCTACGTACACTTCATTTATTTCGTGTTCTTTCCATTTGGGAAAGAAACACCTTACACATGGGATGAGTTCTGTTACATTTGTGATAATTATATACGGAATTTGAAACAAGGCAACAAATGTATCACCCTAATTAGCTGAATACATTATGGGTGGTTGGTTTAAAGCTTTCAGTGCTTTGGTGGTACAAAGCTGAAAAGCTTATTGGGGAAAGTTCCAGAAAGAAACCACAACCTGCAAGACCACACCCAAGTCTTTGATGTGTGGGAATTGTAGCGGGGAAGTACACAGGATGTAGTTAGATGCGTGAAAAGAGATTTCCCATCCTTGTTTACTTTATGAGGTCATGTCGCAGTTCCTAAGTTATGCCGATGCCGTTGAATACTCTGGAGCCTGGAAGGTCACTTGATTCATTTACAAATTAGGTAATGTGATCTTGGGGCAAAATCTCTGTTATCTTACAAGCTTAGGATCACTCAAGAGTCATCAGCTACCAAGTATGAAGTAACCAGGAGCAAAAAAAAACTGTTTTCAGAGACATTAATTTCTGTTAGACTTTTTGTAAATGCTCCCAATGAAGGGTTTTAAGGAATTGCAGCACAAGACATTCCTTTACAGGTATTTAGTAGATGCTCTTATCCAGAGAAGCATACAACATACCCAGAGCAGTCTGGGGTTAGGTGCCTTGTTCAAGGGCACTTCAGCCATTCCTGCTGGTCCAAGGAATCAAACCAGCAACCTTCTGATTCCAAAGCTGCTTATCTAGCCATTAGACCACAGCTTCCCTTTACAGGCGTTTAGCAGACATTCTTATCCAGAGCAATGTATAACATACCCAGAGCAGCCTAGGGAGCAGTTGGGGGTTAGGTGCCTTGCCCAAGGGCACTTCGGCCATTCCTGCTGGTCTATGGAATCAAACCAGTGACCTTTTGGCCCCAAAGCTGCTTCTCTAACCATGAGGCCCTGGCTTCCCCAAGGAGCTTCCCCAAGACCAAGCTCTTGTGCCAGAATCTTTGTGAAACATGATAGATAGTCATGCAACACCGCTTATAAATGACATCACAAGTTTGAGACCCCACTGAGATGTCATCCAAGATTATATGACACACTGAGATTGCATCTATGTACATTTTTAGCAGATTAGAGGACTCACCATTTATGAAGAAAAGTTAGTTTTAGAAATCAGACAATGCACCATGTATGGAAAAGTTTCCACCCAACAATATACCTGAGTACTAGATGTTGTGTTCAGAAGTGTTGGGTCACAGTGATCAATTAGTGAGTCCTATAGAGGGGCCACAGGCACAGGTGACCTGGCTGACAATACCAGCGATCTGTTCAGGGAGAAAGCAGCTCCACTGTTCTGACCACCATCAAAAGCACTAGTCAAGGTCTTTTTGCCTAATTTGGGGCAAAAACCTGTCTATTTGCTGAATTCTGACAATCTTAACATACAGAAAGCAAATCATCTTTAGGAACCAGTTCATCCCTCTTAAATTTCTGCATAAATTGTATCTTAAGTAGAACCTTTGTTTTCCACTGTGGGCTGTACCTCTTCTCGAGTCTGAGGAAGAACTTTGTTGGAGCCCTGATGTAGGTGCTGCTCCATGGGCAGGTTTTATGTTGTTTTTTTTTCAGATGTAAACCATCCCACTGGCAGCCCTTGCCTTTTAGCGATATGCTCTGGGACAGGGGGTGTCACAGATTAGGGCTCACCCCATAAAATGGATGGGGGCAGTTAGTCACCTGATAGGGACCTGAGTGCGTGACTTGTGCAAGGCAAATGGAATGGCCACATGGTGTGCTGATTTTGTGATTGTGATACCTGTGCACTCCTATCCAGGGTTTTATTAGTAGCAGGGTCAAAGAGTGACCCTGGCACACCAGGCAGATTTTGTAGGATTAATTGCACATTTCCAGCAGAATGGATTGCCCCAACTAGACTTGACATTGTGGGAAAACCAAGTTGGTGGAGAACTGCCTCATATCCTCATCTAGGTTTCCCACCAATATGAACAAGGTATTGATTATTGATCATCTTTGCTACTGAGGGCTTGATTGGGCTTATTGTTCTGATACTAGCAGTAAAATGGTTTCCTTTTTCCAGTGCTTGAACATCTACAGGGGGTTCTTCATCTGATGAGACCAGCAGGAGCTTGTGGTCCAGCCTGACTTGTTCATGGTCCATCATATAAGCTACAATGTACACCATGGACTTCAGATGGAGAAGCAGTATATAGCCACAGGCTAGCTTCTGGGCTGGATGGCAGGGCATGCAGTGGAGTAATCTAAGCAGATAAAATCTGACCCAGCTTGGAGGAGAATGAGTGATGAATGAAAGGAAACCTGACTCCATCCCCAGTGTTGGAAGTTAGTGGAAATAAAGCTCAATTAGCAGGCTGACAAAAGATGAACAGCAACCAAGCAGGGGATTTTGAGAATGAGGTTTGAGATGTGTTAAGAAGATGTGGGTATGTATCCTGTGTGGAACGGTGACCAACGCTGGTGGTCTGACCCAGTCATTCTGTTTAAACAGCCATAAACAGCAAGTTATTTTAGGTTGCGGCTAAAACCCTTGTCGCTCTGGGTAACTTTCAGATGAGCTAATTTTCACTTTCACATGAGCTCATGTACTTGAAGTTAACCAGAAGTTTGTTTAAGGTCCATTTCAAATGAAAACTGCTCTCAGGAACAAGAAACAGTGTGGAAACTCTTACTAACAGCAGTCAGAGTTCTTTTGCTGGAGGTCCTTTTGTGGTCTTCAGATCTAAGCGGCATGACCATACATCTATCACACTCATGTACTGTCATACAACTTTATACACTTCTTTTAGTTTTTCCTCCAGTTTGATATCTGGACATAATAAAGTATGAAATTTTCATTTTGTCATCAGAACGTTTGGTCTGTACAATGCACCATATCCTGGTGCATCGAGTTCCACGTTTCCCACCCTGAGCATGTTTCATGAATCGTTGCATACCATGATTACAGTTTGATATTTATTAAAGATTGAAATGTTATATTTATGCTGTGGAACATTTCAGAAACAAGCAGGTATAAACACCAGCTGTTGTTCCTTTACCAGCTACTTATGACTCAGAAACTGCAAAGTGTAAACTCCTGACAGAAATGTTCACATCATCACCGATTTGTTTAGGTGATGGCTGATGTTCGAGTCCCTGTGAATGAGCTGTTGCTATAGAAACAATAATGATATAAGAACAAGTGCATTGTTATATGGAAACTTGTGCGACTGTCAGAGCTGCTCTTAAAGAAAATTAATCAACACCTTCTGACCAGTCAGAATGATCAGACAGACAGACAGACAGACAGACAGACAGACAGACAGACAGTAGTGCAATGATACTATTTAGGGATTGTGTGAGAAATTTTGGCCATGATATCATTAGACAGTGTGGTAAACACACACTCTCTCTCTCTCTCTCTCTCTCTCTCTCTCTCTCTCTCTCTCTCTCCCTCTCTCTCTCATTCTCTCCATCTCTCTCTCGCTCTCTCATTCTCACTCTCTCTTACTTTCTCATTCTCTCTCTCTCTCTCTCTCTCTCTCTCTCTCTCTCTCTCTCTCGGACACCCACTGCTTGTTTTCAGTGGACTGCGGTTTAAACACAAAGTTTATTCTCGAGCGAGGGGATTTTCCGCAGCGATAATAGGAAGATGACTCACGTTCAATTAAATCTAAACGAAGGTTAACTCTGGAATTGACCACACACATGCACGCGCACACACACACACACACACACACACACACACACACACACACACACACACACATACCGAACACAAACATGAGTGTAAAAACTGTATCAGCCAAGAATTTTGGAATATATTTCACTTGTTCGTTTGTTTCAGAATAAGGTTTAAGCATTTTCACTCCACACGACACTAACAGTGTGTAAATCCGTATTTTTATGATTTAAATTTTATTTTTCATTTTCAGAATAAACATCAAGCAAAAGTCTTAGACATGATGTAAAAGGAATGTGAATCTTTTTATTCTATTCCTTTTTTTATGATTGTTCTTAGAGTAAATGAAAACCGTGTGCACAAGGCCAAATATTATCGGCATGCAAATCAATGATCTGATTGTGATCTGATTTATTTATTTAATCTTTGATTTCAGAACTTTGACCATATGCAGCACATGTGACGTTAACAGTATCAAAATCTCAATTTTATTTTTTTATTTTATTTTATTTTCACAATAAAATTTCACCAAACACATGAGACATACTGTTTGTGGGTTGGACTTTTTTTTATAATTTTTATTTTATTTTATTTTAGAATAAACTTTGAATCGCATCCACTGAACATATTGTTTCTTGTGTTTAAATGCCTAGCTT